>NW_028301715.1:50268896-50581953 GCF_037042655.1 Diuraphis noxia
TAAATTCATTTGTATTGAACTAATCATACTTTTTATATTTTTATCGTTAAGTTCACATTATTTTACATCTAAAACACGTATTTACAATACATTTGGGTGAATACAAAAAATAGAAAAAAAATTTGGTAAGAAATGTTGATAATTCCGCTAAATATCGTCTAAAGTCTATTGTATTGAACTAATCATCTTTTTTATATTTTTATTGTTAAGTTCACATTATTTTACATCTAAAACACGTCTTAACAATACATTTGGGTGAATACAAAAAATAGAAAAAAAATTTGGTAAAAAATGGCGATAATTCCGCTAAATATCGTCTAAAGTCATTTGTATAGAACTAATCATACTTTTTATATTTTTATCGTTAAGTTCACATAATTTTACATCTAAAACACGTCTTTACAATACATTTGGGTGAATATAAAAGGTCATAAAAAAACTTTGAAAAACAGGTGATGAATCCGCTAAATATCATCTTAAGTCATTTCTATTAAACTAATCATACTTTTTATATTTTTAACGTTAAGTTCACATTATTTTACATCTAAAACACATATTTACAATACATTTGGGTGAATACTAAAAATAGAAAAAAAATTTGGTAAAAAACGGTGATAATTCCGCTAAATATCGTTTAAAGTCATTTGTATTGAACTAATCATACTTTTTATATTTTTATCGTTACGTTCACATAATTTTACATCTAAAACACGTCTTAACAATACATTTGGGTGAATACAAAAAATAGAAAAAAAAATTTGGTAAGAAATGTTGATAATTCCGCTAAATATCGTCTAAAGTCGTTTGTATTGAACTAATCATCTTTTTTATATTTTTATCGTTAAGTTCACATTATTTTACATCTAAAACACGTCTTAACAATACATTTGGGTGAATACAAAAAATAGAAATAAAATTTGGTAAAAAATGGCGATAATTCCGCTAAATATCGTCTAAAGTCATTTGTATAGAACTAATCATACTTTTTATATTTTTATCGTTAAGTTCACATTATTTTACATCTAATACACGTATTTACAATACATTTGGGTGAATACAAAAAATAGAAAAAAAATTTGGTAAGAAATGTTGATAATTCCGCTAAATATCGTCTAAAGTCTTTTGTATTGAACTAATCATCTTTTTTATATTTTTATTGTTAAGTTCACATTATTTTACATCTAAAACACGTCTTAAAAATACATTTGGGTGAATACAAAAAATAGAAAAAAAATTTGGTAAAAAATGGCGATAATTCCGCTAAATATCGTCTAAAGTCATTTGTATAGAACTAATCATACTTTTTATATTTTTATCGTTAAGTTCACATAATTTTACATCTAAAACACATATTTACAATACATTTGGGTGAATACTAAAAATAGAGAAAAAATTTGGGAAAAAATTTGGTAAAAAATGGTGATAATTCCGCTAAATATCGTTTAAAGTCATTTGTATTGAACTAATCATACTTTTTATATTTTTATCGTTACGTTCACATAATTTTACATCTAAAACACATATTTACAATACATTTGGGTGAATACTAAAAATAGAAAAAAAATTTGGGAAAAAATTTGGTAAAAAATGGTGATAATTCCGCTAAATATCGTCTAAAGTCTTTTGTATTGAACTAATCATCTTTTTTATATTTTTATTGTTAAGTTCACATTATTTTACATCTAAAACACGACTTAACAATACATTTGGGTGAATACAAAAAATAGCAAAAAAAATTGGTAAAAAATGGCGATAATTCCGCTAAATATCGTCTAAAGTCATTTGTATAGAACTAATCATACTTTTTATATTTTTATCGTTACGTTCACATAATTTTACATCTAAAACACGTCTTTACAATACATTTGGGTGAATATAAAAGGTCGTAAAAAAATTTTGAAAAACAGGTGATGAATCCGCTAAATATCGGCATAAGTCATTTCTATTAAGCTAATCATACTTTTTATATTTTTATCGTTAAGTTTACATTATTTTACATCTAAAACACGTCTTTACAATACATTTGGGTGAATACAAAAAATAGAAAAAAAATTTGTGAAAAAATTTGGTAAAAAATGGTTATAATTCCGCTAAATATCGTTTAAAGTCATTTGTATTGATCTAATTATACTTTTTATAGTTTTATCGTTAAGCTCACATTATTTTACATCTAAGACATGTCTATACAATACATTTGGGTGAATATAAAAGGTCGTAAAAAAATTTTGGAAAAAAAGGTGATGAATCCGCTAAATATCGTCTAAATTCATTTGTATTGAACTAATCATACTTTTTATATTTTTATCGTTAAGTTCACATTATTTTACATCTAAAACACGTATTTACAATACATTTGGGTGAATACAAAAAATAGAAAAAAAATTTGGTAAGAAATGTTGATAATTCCGCTAAATATCGTCTAAAGTCTTTTGTATTGAACTAATCATCTTTTTTATATTTTTATTGTTAAGTTCACATTATTTTACATCTAAAACACGTCTTAAAAATACATTTGGGTGAATACAAAAAATAGAAAAAAAATTTGGTAAAAAATGGCGATAATTCCGCTAAATATCGTCTAAAGTCATTTGTATAGAACTAATCATACTTTTTATATTTTTATCGTTAAGTTCACATAATTTTACATCTAAAACACATATTTACAATACATTTGGGTGAATACTAAAAATAGAGAAAAAATTTGGGAAAAAATTTGGTAAAAAATGGTGATAATTCCGCTAAATATCGTTTAAAGTCATTTGTATTGAACTAATCATACTTTTTATATTTTTATCGTTACGTTCACATAATTTTACATCTAAAACACATATTTACAATACATTTGGGTGAATACTAAAAATAGAAAAAAAATTTGGGAAAAAATTTGGTAAAAAATGGTGATAATTCCGCTAAATATCGTCTAAAGTCTTTTGTATTGAACTAATCATCTTTTTTATATTTTTATTGTTAAGTTCACATTATTTTACATCTAAAACACGTCTTAACAATACATTTGGGTGAATAGAAAAAATAGAAAAAAAATTTGGTAAAAAATGGCGATAATTCCGCTAAATATCGTCTAAAGTCATTTGTATAGAACTAATCATACTTTTTATATTTTTATCGTTAAGTTCATATAATTTTACATCTAAAACACTTCTTTACAATACATTTGGGTGAATATAAAAGGTCGTAAAAAAACTTTGAAAAACAGGTGATGAATCCGCTAAATATCATCTTAAGTCATTTCTATTAAACTAATCATACTTTTTATATTTTTAACGTTAAGTTCACATTATTTTACATCTAAAACACATATTTACAATACATTTGGGTGAATACTAAAAATAGAAAAAAAATTTGGTAAAAAATGGTGATAATTCCGCTAAATATCGTTTAAAGTCATTTGTATTGAACTAATCATACTTTTTATATTTTTATCATTAAGTTCACATTATTTTACATCTAAAACACGTATTTACAATACATTTGGGTGAATACAAAAAATAGAAAAAAAATTTGGTAAGAAATGTTGATAATTCCGCTAAATATCGTCTAATGTCGTTTGTAATGAACTAATCATCTTTTTTATATTTTTATCGTTAAGTTCACATTATTTTACATCTAAAACACGTCTTAACAATACATTTGGGTGAATATAAAAGGTCGTAAAAAAATTTTGAAATACAGGTGATGAATCCGCTAAATATCGTCTTAAGTCATTTCTATTAATTTAATCATACTTTTTATATTTTTAACGTTAAGTTCACATTGTTTTACATCTAAAACACGTGTTTACAATAAATTTGGGCGAATACAAAAAATAGAAAAAAAATTTGTGAAAAAATTTGGTAAAAAGTGGTTATAATTCCGCTAAATATCGTTTAAAGTCATTTGTATTGAACTAATCATACTTTTTATATTTTTATCGTTACGTTCACATAATTTTACATCTAAAACACGTCTTAACAATACATTTGGGTGAATACAAAAAATAGAAAAAAAATTTGGTAAGAAATGTTGATAATTCCGCTAAATATCGGCTTAAGTCATTTCTATTAAACTAATCATACTTTTTAAATTTTTAACGTTAATTTCACATTATTTTACATCTAAAACACGTCTTTACAATACATTTGGGTGAATACAAAAAATAGAAAAAAAATTTGGTAAAAAATGGTGATAATTCCGTTAAATATCGTTTATATTCATTTGTATTGAACTAATCATACTTTTTATATTTTTATCGTTAAGTTCACATAATTTTACATCTAAAACACGTCTTTTCAATACATTTGGGTGAATATAAAAGGTCGTAAAAAAATTTTGAAATACAGGTGATGAATCCGCTAAATATCGTCTTAAGTCATTTCTATTAATTTAATCATACTTTTTATATTTTTAACGTTAAGTTCACATTGTTTTACATCTAAAACACGTGTTTACAATAAATTTGGGCGAATACAAAAAATAGAAAAAAAATTTGTGAAAAAATTTGGTAAAAAGTGGTTATAATTCCGCTAAATATCGTTTAAAGTCATTTGTATTGATCTAATTATACTTTTTATAGTTTTATCGTTAAGCTCACATTATTTTACATCTAAGACACGTCTATACAATACATTTGGGTGAATATAAAAGGTCGTAAAAAAATTTTGGAAAAAAAGGTGATGAATCCGCTAAATATTGTCTAAATTCATTTGTATTGAACTAATCATACTTTTTATATTTTTATCGTTAAGTTCACATTATTTTACATCTAAAACACGTATTTACAATACATTTGGGTGAATACAAAAAATAGAAAAAAAATTTGGTAAGAAATGTTGATAATTCCGCTAAATATCGTCTAAAGTCTATTGTATTGAACTAATCATCTTTTTTATATTTTTATTGTTAAGTTCACATTATTTTACATCTAAAACACGTCTTAACAATACATTTGGGTGAATACAAAAAATAGAAAAAAAATTTGGTAAAAAATGGCGATAATTCCGCTAAATATCGTCTAAAGTCATTTGTATAGAACTAATCATACTTTTTATATTTTTATCGTTAAGTTCACATAATTTTACATCTAAAACACGTCTTTACAATACATTTGGGTGAATATAAAAGGTCATAAAAAAACTTTGAAAAACAGGTGATGAATCCGCTAAATATCATCTTAAGTCATTTCTATTAAACTAATCATACTTTTTATATTTTTAACGTTAAGTTCACATTATTTTACATCTAAAACACATATTTACAATACATTTGGGTGAATACTAAAAATAGAAAAAAAATTTGGTAAAAAACGGTGATAATTCCGCTAAATATCGTTTAAAGTCATTTGTATTGAACTAATCATACTTTTTATATTTTTATCGTTACGTTCACATAATTTTACATCTAAAACACGTCTTAACAATACATTTGGGTGAATACAAAAAATAGAAAAAAAAATTTGGTAAGAAATGTTGATAATTCCGCTAAATATCGTCTAAAGTCGTTTGTATTGAACTAATCATCTTTTTTATATTTTTATCGTTAAGTTCACATTATTTTACATCTAAAACACGTCTTAACAATACATTTGGGTGAATACAAAAAATAGAAATAAAATTTGGTAAAAAATGGCGATAATTCCGCTAAATATCGTCTAAAGTCATTTGTATAGAACTAATCATACTTTTTATATTTTTATCGTTAAGTTCACATAATTTTACATCTAAAACACGTCTTTTCAATACATTTGGGTGAATATAAAAGGTCGTAAAAAAATTTTGAAATACAGTTGATGAATCCGCTAAATATCGTCTTAAGTCATTTCTATTAATTTAATCATACTTTTTATATTTTTAACGTTAAGTTCACATTGTTTTACATCTAAAACACGTGTTTACAATAAATTTGGGCGAATACAAAAAATAGAAAAAAAATTTGTGAAAAAATTTGGTAAAAAGTGGTTATAATTCCGCTAAATATCGTTTAAAGTCATTTGTATTGATCTAATTATACTTTTTATAGTTTTATCGTTAAGCTCACATTATTTTACATCTAAGACACGTCTATACAATACATTTGGGTGAATATAAAAGGTCGTAAAAAAATTTTGGAAAAAAAGGTGATGAATCCGCTAAATATTGTCTAAATTCATTTGTATTGAACTAATCATACTTTTTATATTTTTATCGTTAAGTTCACATTATTTTACATCTAAAACACGTATTTACAATACATTTGGGTGAATACAAAAAATAGAAAAAAAATTTGGTAAGAAATGTTGATAATTCCGCTAAATATCGTCTAAAGTCTATTGTATTGAACTAATCATCTTTTTTATATTTTTATTGTTAAGTTCACATTATTTTACATCTAAAACACGTCTTAACAATACATTTGGGTGAATACAAAAAATAGAAAAAAAATTTGGTAAAAAATGGCGATAATTCCGCTAAATATCGTCTAAAGTCATTTGTATAGAACTAATCATACTTTTTATATTTTTATCGTTAAGTTCACATAATTTTACATCTAAAACACGTCTTTACAATACATTTGGGTGAATATAAAAGGTCATAAAAAAACTTTGAAAAACAGGTGATGAATCCGCTAAATATCATCTTAAGTCATTTCTATTAAACTAATCATACTTTTTATATTTTTAACGTTAAGTTCACATTATTTTACATCTAAAACACATATTTACAATACATTTGGGTGAATACTAAAAATAGAAAAAAAATTTGGTAAAAAACGGTGATAATTCCGCTAAATATCGTTTAAAGTCATTTGTATTGAACTAATCATACTTTTTATATTTTTATCGTTACGTTCACATAATTTTACATCTAAAACACGTCTTAACAATACATTTGGGTGAATACAAAAAATAGAAAAAAAAATTTGGTAAGAAATGTTGATAATTCCGCTAAATATCGTCTAAAGTCGTTTGTATTGAACTAATCATCTTTTTTATATTTTTATCGTTAAGTTCACATTATTTTACATCTAAAACACGTCTTTACAATACATTTGGGTGAATATAAAAGGTCGTAAAAAAACTTTGAAAAACAGGTGATGAATCCGCTAAATATCATCTTAAGTCATTTCTATTAAACTAATCATACTTTTTATATTTTTAACGTTAAGTTCATATTATTTTACATCTAAAACACATATTTACAATACATTTGGGTGAATACTAAAAATAGAAAAAAAATTTGGGAAAAAATTTGGTAAAAAATGGTGATAATTCCGCTAAATATCGTTTAAAGTCATTTGTATTGAACTAATCATACTTTTTATATTTTTATCGTTACATTCACATAATTTTACATCTAAAACACATATTTACAATACATTTGGGTGAATACTAAAAATAGAAAAAAAATTTGGGAAAAAATTTGGTAAAAAATGGTGATAATTCCGCTAAATATCGTTTAAAGTCATTTGTATTGAACTAATCATACTTTTTATATTTTTATCGTTACGTTCACATAATTTTACATCTAAAACACGTCTTTACAATACATTTGGGTGAATATAAAAGGTCGTAAAAAAATTTTGAAAAACAGGTGATGAATCCGCTAAATATCGGCATAAGTCATTTCTATTAAGCTAATCATACTTTTTATATTTTTATCGTTAAGTTTACCTTATTTTACATCTAAAACACGTCTTTACAATAAATTTGGGTGAATACAAAAAATAGAAAAAAAATTTGTGAAAAAATTTGGTAAAAAATGGTTATAATTCCGCTAAATATCGTTTAAAGTCATTTGTATTGATCTAATTATACTTTTTATAGTTTTATCGTTAAGCTCACATTATTTTACATCTAAGACACGTCTATACAATACATTTGGGTGAATATAAAAGGTCGTAAAAAAATTTTGGAAAAAAAGGTGATGAATCCGATAAATATCGTCTAAATTCATTTGTATTGAACTAATCATACTTTTTATATTTTTATCGTTAAGTTCACATTATTTTACATCTAAAACACGTATTTACAATACATTTGGGTGAATACAAAAAATAGAAAAAAAATTTGGTAAGAAATGTTGATAATTCCGCTAAATATCGTCTAAAGTCGTTTGTAATGAACTAATCATCTTTTTTATATTTTTATTGTTAAGTTCACATTATTTTACATCTAAAACACGTCTTAACAATACATTTGGGTGAATACAAAAAATAGAAAAAAAATTTGGTAAGAAATGTTGATAATTCCGCTAAATATCGGCTTAAGTCATTTCTATTAAACTAATCATACTTTTTAAATTTTTAACGTTAATTTCACATTGTTTCACATCTAAAACACGTGTTTACAACACATTTGGGTGAATACAAAAAATAGAAAAACAATTTGGGAAAAAATTTGGTAAAAAATGGTGATTATTCCGCTAAATATCGTTTAAAGTCATTTGTATTGAACTAATCATACTTTTTATATTTTTATCGTTAAGTTCACATAATTTTACATCAAAATCACGTCTTTTCAATACATTTGGGTGAATACAAAAAATAGAAAAAAAATTTGGGAAAACATTTGGTAAAAAATGGTGATAATTCCGCTAAATATCGTTTAAAGTCATTTGTATTGAACTAATCATACTTTTTATATTTTTATCGTTAAGTTCACATAATTTTACATCAAAATCACGTCTTTTCAATACATTTGAGTGAATACAAAAAATAGAAAAAAAATTTGGGAAAACATTTGGTAAAAAATGGTGATAATTCCGCTAAATATCGTTTAAAGTCATTTGTATTGAACTAATCATACTTTTTATATTTTTATCGTTAAGTTCACATAATTTTACATCTAAAACACGTCTTTACAATACATTTGGGTGAATATAAAAGGTCGTAAAAAAATTTTGAAATACAGGTGATGAATCCGCAAAATATCGTCTTATGTCATTTCTATTAAACTAATCATACTTTTTATATTTTTAACGTTAAGTTCACATAATTTTACATCAAAAACACGTCTTTACAATACATTTGGGTGAATACAAAAAATAGAAAAAAAATTTGGTAAAAAATGGTGATAATTCCGCTAAATATCGTTTAAAGTCATTTGTATTGAACCAATCATACTTTTTATATTTTTATCGTTAAGTTCACATAATTTTACATCTAAAACACGTCTTTTCAATACATTTGGGTGAATATAAAAGGTCGTAAAAAAATTTTGAAATACAGTTGATGAATCCGCTAAATATCGTCTTAAGTCATTTCTATTAATTTAATCATACTTTTTATATTTTTAACGTTAAGTTCACATAATTTTACATCTAAAACACGTCTTTACAATACATTTGGGTGAATATAAAAGGTCGTAAAAAAATTTTGGAAAAAATTTGGTAAAAAATGGTGATAATTCCGCTAAATATCGTTTAAAGTCATTTGTATTGAACTAATCATACTTTTTCTATTTTTATCGTTAAGTTCACATTATTTTACATCTAAAACACGTCTTTTCAATACATTTGGGTGAATATAAAAGGTCATAAAAAAATTTGGGAAAAAATTTGGTAAAAAATGGTGATAATTCCGCTAAATATCGTTTAAAGTCATTTGTATTGAACTAATCATACTTTTTATAGTTTTATCGTTAAGTTCACATTATTTTACATCTAAAACACGTCTTTACAATACATTTGGGTGAATACAAAAGGTCGTAAATAATTTTGAAAAACAGGTGATGAATCCTATAAATATCGGCTTAAGTCATTTCTATTAAACTAATCATACTTTTTAAATTTTTATCGTTAAGTTCACATTATTTTACATCAAAAACACGTCTTTACAATACATTTGGGTGAATACAAAAAATAGAAAAAAAATTTGTGAAAAAATTTGGTAAAAAATGGTTATAATTCCGCTAAATATCGTTTAAAGTCATTTGTATTGATCTAATTATACTTTTTATAGTTTTATCGTTAAGCTCACATTATTTTACATCTAAGACACGTCTATACAATACATTTGGGTGAATATAAAAGGTCGTAAAAAAATTTTGGAAAAAAAGGTGATGAATCCGATAAATATCGTCTAAATTCATTTGTATTGAACTAATCATACTTTTTATATTTTTATCGTTAAGTTCACATTATTTTACATCTAAAACACGTATTTACAATACATTTGGGTGAATACAAAAAATAGAAAAAAAATTTGGTAAGAAATGTTGATAATTCCGCTAAATATCGTCTAAAGTCGTTTGTAATGAACTAATCATCTTTTTTATATTTTTATTGTTAAGTTCACATTATTTTACATCTAAAACACGTCTTAACAATACATTTGGGTGAATACAAAAAATAGAAAAAAAATTTGGTAAGAAATGTTGATAATTCCGCTAAATATCGGCTTAAGTCATTTCTATTAAACTAATCATACTTTTTAAATTTTTAACGTTAATTTCACATTATTTTACATCTAAAACACATATTTACAATACATTTGGGTGAATACTAAAAATAGAAAAAAAATTTGGTAAGAAATGTTGATAATTCCGCTAAATATCGGCTTAAGTCATTTCTATTAAACTAATCATACTTTTTAAATTTTTAACGTTAATTTCACATTATTTTACATCTAAAACACGTCTTTACAATACATTTGGGTGAATACAAAAGGTCGTAAATAATTTTGAAAAACAGGTGATGAATCCTATAAATATCGGCTTAAGTCATTTCTATTAAACTAATCATACTTTTTAAATTTTTATCGTTAAGTTCACATTATTTTACATCAAAAACACGTCTTTACAATACATTTGGGTGAATACAAAAAATAGAAAAAAAATTTGTGAAAAAATTTGGTAAAAAATGGTTATAATTCCGCTAAATATCGTTTAAAGTCATTTGTATTGATCTAATTATACTTTTTATAGTTTTATCGTTAAGCTCACATTATTTTACATCTAAGACACGTCTATACAATACATTTGGGTGAATATAAAAGGTCGTAAAAAAATTTTGGAAAAAAAGGTGATGAATCCGATAAATATCGTCTAAATTCATTTGTATTGAACTAATCATACTTTTTATATTTTTATCGTTAAGTTCACATTATTTTACATCTAAAACACGTATTTACAATACATTTGGGTGAATACAAAAAATAGAAAAAAAATTTGGTAAGAAATGTTGATAATTCCGCTAAATATCGTCTAAAGTCGTTTGTAATGAACTAATCATCTTTTTTATATTTTTATTGTTAAGTTCACATTATTTTACATCTAAAACACGTCTTAACAATACATTTGGGTGAATACAAAAAATAGAAAAAAAATTTGGTAAGAAATGTTGATAATTCCGCTAAATATCGGCTTAAGTCATTTCTATTAAACTAATCATACTTTTTAAATTTTTAACGTTAATTTCACATTATTTTACATCTAAAACACGTCTTTACAATACATTTGGGTGAATACAAAAAATAGAAAAAAAATTTGTGAAAAAATTTGGCAAAAAATGGTGATAATTCCGTTAAATATCGTTTAAAGTCATTAGTATTGAACTAATCATACTTTTTATATTATTATCGTTAAGTTCACATAATTTTACATCTAAAACACGTCTTTACAATACATTTGGGTGAATATAAAAGGTCGTAAAAAAATTTTGAAATACAGGTGATGAATCCGCAAAATATCGTCTTAAGTCATTTCTATTAAACTAATCATACTTTTTATATTTTTAACGTTAAGTTCACATAATTTTACATCAAAAACACGTCTTTACAATACATTTGGGTGAATACAAAAAATAGAAAAAAAATTTGGTATAAAATGGTGATAATTCCGTTAAATATCGTTTAAAGTCATTTGTATTGAACTAATCATACTTTTTATATTTTTATCGTTAAGTTCACATAATTTTACATCTAAAACACGTCTTTTCAATACATTTGGGTGAATATAAAAGGTCGTAAAAAAATTTTGAAATACAGGTTATGAATCCGCTAAATATCGTCTTAAGTCATTTCTATTAATTTAATCATACTTTTTATATTTTTAACGTTAAGTTCACATTGTTTCACATCTAAAACACGTGTTTACAACACATTTGGGTGAATACAAAAAATAGAAAAACAATTTGGGAAAAAATTTGGTAAAAAATGGTGATTATTCCGCTAAATATCGTTTAAAGTCATTTGTATTGAACTAATCATACTTTTTATATTTTTATCGTTAAGTTCACATAATTTTACATCAAAATCACGTCTTTTCAATACATTTGGGTGAATACAAAAAATAGAAAAAAAATTTGGGAAAACATTTGGTAAAAAATGGTGATAATTCCGCTAAATATCGTTTAAAGTCATTTGTATTGAACTAATCATACTTTTTATATTTTTATCGTTAAGTTCACATAATTTTACATCAAAATCACGTCTTTTCAATACATTTGAGTGAATACAAAAAATAGAAAAAAAATTTGGGAAAACATTTGGTAAAAAATGGTGATAATTCCGCTAAATATCGTTTAAAGTCATTTGTATTGAACTAATCATACTTTTTATATTTTTAACGTTAAGTTCACATAATTTTACATCAAAAACACGTCTTTACAATACATTTGGGTGAATACAAAAAATAGAAAAAAAATTTGGTAAAAAATGGTGATAATTCCGCTAAATATCGTTTAAAGTCATTTGTATTGAAAAAATCATACTTTTTATATTTTTATCGTTAAGTTCACATAATTTTACATCTAAAACACGTCTTTTCAATACATTTGGGTGAATATAAAAGGTCGTAAAAAAATTTTGAAATACAGTTGATGAATCCGCTAAATATCGTCTTAAGTCATTTCTATTAATTTAATCATACTTTTTATATTTTTAACGTTAAGTTCACATAATTTTACATCTAAAACACGTCTTTACAATACATTTGGGTGAATATAAAAGGTCGTAAAAAAATTTTGGAAAAAATTTGGTAAAAAATGGTGATAATTCCGCTAAATATCGTTTAAAGTCATTTGTATTGAACTAATCATACTTTTTCTATTTTTATCGTTAAGTTCACATAATTTTACATCTAAAACACGTCTTTTCAATACATTTGGGTGAATATAAAAGGTCATAAAAAAATTTGGGAAAACATTTGGTAAAAAATGGTGATAATTCCGCTAAATATCGTTTAAAGTCATTTGTATTGAACTAATCATACTTTTTATATTTTTATCGTTAAGTTCACATAATTTTACATCAAAATCACGTCTTTTCAATACATTTGAGTGAATACAAAAAATAGAAAAAAAATTTGGGAAAAAATTTGGTAAAAAATGGTGATAATTCCGCTAAATATCGTTTAAAGTCATTTGTATTGAACTAATCATACTTTTTATATTTTTATCGTTAAGTTCACATAATTTTACATCTAAAACACGTCTTTACAATACATTTGGGTGAATATAAAAGGTCGTAAAAAAATTTTGAAATACAGGTGATGAATCCGCAAAATATCGTCTTAAGTCATTTCTATTAAACTAATCATACTTTTTATATTTTTAACGTTAAGTTCACATAATTTTACATCAAAAACACGTCTTTACAATACATTTGGGTGAATACAAAAAATAGAAAAAAAATTTGGTAAAAAATGGTGATAATTCCGCTAAATATCGTTTAAAGTCATTTGTATTGAACTAATCATACTTTTTATATTTTTATCGTTAAGTTCACATAATTTTACATCTAAAACACGTCTTTTCAATACATTTGGGTGAATACAAAAGGTCGTAAAAAAATTTTGAAATACAGTTGATGAATCCGCTAAATATCGTCTTAAGTCATTTCTATTAATTTAATCATACTTTTTATATTTTTAACGTTAAGTTCACATAATTTTACATCTAAAACACGTCTTTACAATACATTTGGGTGAATACAAAAAATAGAAAAAAAATTTGGGAAAACATTTGGTAAAAAATGGTGATAATTCCGCTAAATATCGTTTAAAGTCATTTGTATTGAACTAATCATACTTTTTATATTTTTAACGTTAAGTTCACATAATTTTACATCAAAAACACGTCTTTACAATACATTTGGGTGAATACAAAAAATAGAAAAAAAATTTGGTAAAAAATGGTGATAATTCCGCTAAATATCGTTTAAAGTCATTTGTATTGAAAAAATCATACTTTTTATATTTTTATCGTTAAGTTCACATAATTTTACATCTAAAACACGTCTTTTCAATACATTTGGGTGAATATAAAAGGTCGTAAAAAAATTTTGAAATACAGTTGATGAATCCGCTAAATATCGTCTTAAGTCATTTCTATTAATTTAATCATACTTTTTATATTTTTAACGTTAAGTTCACATAATTTTACATCTAAAACACGTCTTTACAATACATTTGGGTGAATATAAAAGGTCGTAAAAAAATTTTGGAAAAAATTTGGTAAAAAATGGTGATAATTCCGCTAAATATCGTTTAAAGTCATTTGTATTGAACTAATCATACTTTTTCTATTTTTATCGTTAAGTTCACATAATTTTACATCTAAAACACGTCTTTTCAATACATTTGGGTGAATATAAAAGGTCATAAAAAAATTTGGGAAAACATTTGGTAAAAAATGGTGATAATTCCGCTAAATATCGTTTAAAGTCATTTGTATTGAACTAATCATACTTTTTATATTTTTATCGTTAAGTTCACATAATTTTACATCAAAATCACGTCTTTTCAATACATTTGAGTGAATACAAAAAATAGAAAAAAAATTTGGGAAAAAATTTGGTAAAAAATGGTGATAATTCCGCTAAATATCGTTTAAAGTCATTTGTATTGAACTAATCATACTTTTTATATTTTTATCGTTAAGTTCACATAATTTTACATCTAAAACACGTCTTTACAATACATTTGGGTGAATATAAAAGGTCGTAAAAAAATTTTGAAATACAGGTGATGAATCCGCAAAATATCGTCTTAAGTCATTTCTATTAAACTAATCATACTTTTTATATTTTTAACGTTAAGTTCACATAATTTTACATCAAAAACACGTCTTTACAATACATTTGGGTGAATACAAAAAATAGAAAAAAAATTTGGTAAAAAATGGTGATAATTCCGCTAAATATCGTTTAAAGTCATTTGTATTGAACTAATCATACTTTTTATATTTTTATCGTTAAGTTCACATAATTTTACATCTAAAACACGTCTTTTCAATACATTTGGGTGAATACAAAAGGTCGTAAAAAAATTTTGAAATACAGTTGATGAATCCGCTAAATATCGTCTTAAGTCATTTCTATTAATTTAATCATACTTTTTATATTTTTAACGTTAAGTTCACATAATTTTACATCTAAAACACGTCTTTACAATACATTTGGGTGAATATAAAAGGTCGTAAAAAAATTTTGGAAAAAATTTGGTAAAAAATGGTGATAATTCCGCTAAATATCGTTTAAAGTCATTTTTATTGAACTAATCATACTTTTTATAGTTTTATCGTTAAGTTCACATTATTTTACATCTAAAACACGTCTTTACAATACATTTGGGTGAATACAAATGTCGTAAATAATTTTGAAAAACAGGTGATGAATCCTATAAATATCGGCTTAAGTCATTTCTATTAAACTAATCATACTTTTTAAATTTTTAACGTTAAGTTCACATTATTTTACATCTAAAACACGTATTTACAATACATTTGGGTTAATACAAAAAATAGAAAAAAAATTTGTGAAAAAATTTGGTAAAAAATGGTTATAATTCCGCTAAATATCGTTTAAAGTCATTTGTATTGAACTAATCATACTTTTTATATTTTTATCGTTACGTTCACATAATTTTACATCTAAAACACGTCTTTACAATACATTTGGGTGAATATAAAAGGTCGTAAAAAAATTTTGAAAAACAGGTGATGAATCCGCTAAATATCGGCATAAGTCATTTCTATTAAGCTAATCATACTTTTTATATTTTTATCGTTAAGTTTACATTATTTTACATCTAAAACACGTCTTTACAATAAATTTGGGTGAATACAAAAAATAGAAAAAAAATTTGTGAAAAAATTTGGTAAAAAATGGTTATAATTCCGCTAAATATCGTTTAAAGTCATTTGTATTGATCTAATTATACTTTTTATAGTTTTATCGTTAAGCTCACATTATTTTACATCTAAGACGCGTCTATACAATACATTTGGGTGAATATAAAAGGTCGTAAAAAAATTTTGGAAAAAAAGGTGATGAATCCGATAAATATCGTCTAAATTCATTTGTATTGAACTAATCATACTTTTTATATTTTTATCGTTAAGTTCACATTATTTTACATCTAAAACACGTATTTACAATACATTTGGGTGAATACAAAAAATAGAAAAAAAATTTGGGAAAAAATTTGGTAAAAAATGGTGATAATTCCGCTAATTATCGTTTAAAGTCATTTGTATAGAACTAATCATACTTTTTATATTTTTATCGTTAAGTTCACATTATTTTACATCTAAATCACGTCTTTTCAATACATTTGAGTGAATACAAAAAATAGAAAAAAAATTTGGGAAAACATTTGGTAAAAAATGGTGATAATTCCGCTAAATATCGTTTAAAGTCATTTGTATTGAACTAATCATACTTTTTATATTTTTAACGTTAAGTTCACATAATTTTACATCAAAAACACGTCTTTACAATACATTTGGGTGAATACAAAAAATAGAAAAAAAATTTGGTAAAAAATGGTGATAATTCCGCTAAATATCGTTTAAAGTCATTTGTATTGAAAAAATCATACTTTTTATATTTTTATCGTTAAGTTCACATAATTTTACATCTAAAACACGTCTTTTCAATACATTTGGGTGAATATAAAAGGTCGTAAAAAAATTTTGAAATACAGTTGATGAATCCGCTAAATATCGTCTTAAGTCATTTCTATTAATTTAATCATACTTTTTATATTTTTAACGTTAAGTTCACATAATTTTACATCTAAAACACGTCTTTACAATACATTTGGGTGAATATAAAAGGTCGTAAAAAAATTTTGGAAAACATTTGGTAAAAAATGGTGATAATTCCGCTAAATATCGTTTAAAGTCATTTGTATTGAACTAATCATACTTTTTATATTTTTATCGTTAAGTTCACATAATTTTACATCTAAAACACGTCTTTTCAATACATTTGGGTGAATATAAAAGGTCATAAAAAAATTTGGGAAAACATTTGGTAAAAAATGGTGATAATTCCGCTAAATATCGTTTAAAGTCATTTGTATTGAACTAATCATACTTTTTATATTTTTATCGTTAAGTTCACATAATTTTACATCAAAATCACGTCTTTTCAATACATTTGAGTGAATACAAAAAATAGAAAAAAAATTTGGGAAAAAATTTGGTAAAAAATGGTGATAATTCCGCTAAATATCGTTTAAAGTCATTTGTATTGAACTAATCATACTTTTTATATTTTTATCGTTAAGTTCACATAATTTTACATCTAAAACACGTCTTTACAATACATTTGGGTGAATATAAAAGGTCGTAAAAAAATTTTGAAATACAGGTGATGAATCCGCAAAATATCGTCTTAAGTCATTTCTATTAAACTAATCATACTTTTTATATTTTTAACGTTAAGTTCACATAATTTTACATCAAAAACACGTCTTTACAATACATTTGGGTGAATACAAAAAATAGAAAAAAAATTTGGTAAAAAATGGTGATAATTCCGCTAAATATCGTTTAAAGTCATTTGTATTGAACTAATCATACTTTTTATATTTTTATCGTTAAGTTCACATAATTTTACATCTAAAACACGTCTTTTCAATACATTTGGGTGAATACAAAAGGTCGTAAAAAAATTTTGAAATACAGTTGATGAATCCGCTAAATATCGTCTTAAGTCATTTCTATTAATTTAATCATACTTTTTATATTTTTAACGTTAAGTTCACATAATTTTACATCTAAAACACGTCTTTACAATACATTTGGGTGAATATAAAAGGTCGTAAAAAAATTTTGGAAAAAATTTGGTAAAAAATGGTGATAATTCCGCTAAATATCGTTTAAAGTCATTTTTATTGAACTAATCATACTTTTTATAGTTTTATCGTTAAGTTCACATTATTTTACATCTAAAACACGTCTTTACAATACATTTGGGTGAATACAAATGTCGTAAATAATTTTGAAAAACAGGTGATGAATCCTATAAATATCGGCTTAAGTCATTTCTATTAAACTAATCATACTTTTTAAATTTTTAACGTTAAGTTCACATTATTTTACATCTAAAACACGTATTTACAATACATTTGGGTTAATACAAAAAATAGAAAAAAAATTTGTGAAAAAATTTGGTAAAAAATGGTTATAATTCCGCTAAATATCGTTTAAAGTCATTTGTATTGAACTAATCATACTTTTTATATTTTTATCGTTACGTTCACATAATTTTACATCTAAAACACGTCTTTACAATACATTTGGGTGAATATAAAAGGTCGTAAAAAAATTTTGAAAAACAGGTGATGAATCCGCTAAATATCGGCATAAGTCATTTCTATTAAGCTAATCATACTTTTTATATTTTTATCGTTAAGTTTACATTATTTTACATCTAAAACACGTCTTTACAATAAATTTGGGTGAATACAAAAAATAGAAAAAAAATTTGTGAAAAAATTTGGTAAAAAATGGTTATAATTCCGCTAAATATCGTTTAAAGTCATTTGTATTGATCTAATTATACTTTTTATAGTTTTATCGTTAAGCTCACATTATTTTACATCTAAGACGCGTCTATACAATACATTTGGGTGAATATAAAAGGTCGTAAAAAAATTTTGGAAAAAAAGGTGATGAATCCGATAAATATCGTCTAAATTCATTTGTATTGAACTAATCATACTTTTTATATTTTTATCGTTAAGTTCACATTATTTTACATCTAAAACACGTATTTACAATACATTTGGGTGAATACAAAAAATAGAAAAAAAATTTGGGAAAAAATTTGGTAAAAAATGGTGATAATTCCGCTAATTATCGTTTAAAGTCATTTGTATAGAACTAATCATACTTTTTATATTTTTATCGTTAAGTTCACATTATTTTACATCTAAAACACGTATTTACAATACATTTGGGTGAATACAAAAAATAGAATAAAAATTTGGTAAAAAATTTGGTAAAAAATGGTGATAATTCCGCTAAATATCGTTTAAAGTCATTTGTATTGAACTAATCATACTTTTTATATTTTTATCGTTAAGTTCACATAATTTTACATCTAAAACACGTCTATTCAATACATTTGGGTGAATATAAAAGGTCGTAAAAAAATTTTGAAATACAGGTGATGAATCCGCTAAATATCGGCATAAGTCATTTCTATTAAGCTAATCATACTTTTTATATTTTTATCGTTAAGTTCACATAATTTTACATCTAAAACACGTCTTTACAATACATTTGGGTGAATATAAAAGGTCGTAAAAAAATTTTGAAATACAGGTGATGAATCCGCAAAATATCGTCTTAAGTCATTTCTATTAAACTAATCATACTTTTTATATTTTTAACCTTAAGTTCACATAATTTTACATCAAAAACACGTCTTTACAATACATTTGGGTGAATACAAAAAATAGAAAAAAAATTTGGTAACAAATGGTGATAATTCCGCTAAATATCGTTTAAAGTCATTTGTATTGAACTAATCATACTTTTTATATTTTTATCGTTAAGTTTACATTATTTTACATCTAAAACACGTCTTTACAATAAATTTGGGTGAATACAAAAAATAGAAAAAAAATTTGTAAAAAAATTTGGTAAAAAATGGTTATAATTCCGCTAAATATCGTTTAAAGTCATTTGTATTGATCTAATTATACTTTTTATAGTTTTATCGTTAAGCTCACATTATTTTACATCTAAGACGCGTCTATACAATACATTTGGGTGAATATAAAAGGTCGTAAAAAAATTTTGGAAAAAAAGGTGATGAATCCGATAAATATCGTCTAAATTCATTTGTATTGAACTAATCATACTTTTTATATTTTTATCGTTAAGTTCACATTATTTTACATCTAAAACACGTATTTACAATACATTTGGGTGAATACAAAAAATAGAAAAACAATTTGGGAAAAAATTTGGTAAAAAATGGTGATTATTCCGCTAAATATCGTTTAAAGTCATTTGTATTGAACTAATCATACTTTTTATATTTTTATCGTTAAGTTCACATAATTTTACATCAAAATCACGTCTTTTCAATACATTTGGGTGAATACAAAAAATAGAAAAAAAATTTGGGAAAACATTTGGTAAAAAATGGTGATAATTCCGCTAAATATCGTTTAAAGTCATTTGTATTGAACTAATCATACTTTTTATATTTTTATCGTTAAGTTCACATAATTTTACATCAAAATCACGTCTTTTCAATACATTTGAGTGAATACAAAAAATAGAAAAAAAATTTGGGAAAACATTTGGTAAAAAATGGTGATAATTCCGCTAAATATCGTTTAAAGTCATTTGTATTGAACTAATCATACTTTTTATATTTTTATCGTTAAGTTCACATAATTTTACATCTAAAACACGTCTTTACAATACATTTGGGTGAATATAAAAGGTCGTAAAAAAATTTTGAAATACAGGTGATGAATCCGCAAAATATCGTCTTATGTCATTTCTATTAAACTAATCATACTTTTTATATTTTTAACGTTAAGTTCACATAATTTTACATCAAAAACACGACTTTACAATACATTTGGGTGAATACAAAATATAGAAAAAAAATTTGGTAAAAAATGGTGATAATTCCGCTAAATATCGTTTAAAGTCATTTGTATTGAACCAATCATACTTTTTATATTTTTATCGTTAAGTTCACCTAATTTTACATCTAAAACACGTCTTTTCAATACATTTGGGTGAATATAAAAGGTCGTAAAAAAATTTTGAAATACAGTTGATGAATCCGCTAAATATCGTCTTAAGTCATTTCTATTAATTTAATCATACTTTTTATATTTTTAACGTTAAGTTCACATAATTTTACATCTAAAACACGTCTTTACAATACATTTGGGTGAATATAAAAGGTCGTAAAAAAATTTTGGAAAAAATTTGGTAAAAAATGGTGATAATTCCGCTAAATATCGTTTAAAGTCATTTGTATTGAACTAATCATACTTTTTCTATTTTTATCGTTAAGTTCACATAATTTTACATCTAAAACACGTCTTTTCAATACATTTGGGTGAATATAAAAGGTCATAAAAAAATTTGGGAAAAAATTTGGTAAAAAATGGTGATAATTCCGCTAAATATCGTTTAAAGTCATTTGTATTGAACTAATCATACTTTTTATAGTTTTATCGTTAAGTTCACATTATTTTACATCTAAAACACGTCTTTACAATACATTTGGGTGAATACAAAAGGTCGTAAATAATTTTGAAAAACAGGTGATGAATCCTATAAATATCGGCTTAAGTCATTTCTATTAAACTAATCATACTTTTTAAATTTTTATCGTTAAGTTCACATTATTTTACATCAAAAACACGTCTTTACAATACATTTGGGTGAATACAAAAAATAGAAAAAAAATTTGTGAAAAAATTTGGTAAAAAATGGTTATAATTCCGCTAAATATCGTTTAAAGTCATTTGTATTGATCTAATTATACTTTTTATAGTTTTATCGTTAAGCTCACATTATTTTACATCTAAGACACGTCTATACAATACATTTGGGTGAATATAAAAGGTCGTAAAAAAATTTTGGAAAAAAAGGTGATGAATCCGATAAATATCGTCTAAATTCATTTGTATTGAACTAATCATACTTTTTATATTTTTATCGTTAAGTTCACATTATTTTACATCTAAAACACGTATTTACAATACATTTGGGTGAATACAAAAAATAGAAAAAAAATTTGGTAAGAAATGTTGATAATTCCGCTAAATATCGTCTAAAGTCGTTTGTAATGAACTAATCATCTTTTTTATATTTTTATTGTTAAGTTCACATTATTTTACATCTAAAACACGTCTTAACAATACATTTGGGTGAATACAAAAAATAGAAAAAAAATTTGGTAAGAAATGTTGATAATTCCGCTAAATATCGGCTTAAGTCATTTCTATTAAACTAATCATACTTTTTAAATTTTTAACGTTAATTTCACATTATTTTACATCTAAAACACGTCTTTACAATACATTTGGGTGAATACAAAAAATAGAAAAAAAATTTGTGAAAAAATTTGGCAAAAAATGGTGATAATTCCGTTAAATATCGTTTAAAGTCATTAGTATTGAACTAATCATACTTTTTATATTATTATCGTTAAGTTCACATAATTTTACATCTAAAACACGTCTTTACAATACATTTGGGTGAATATAAAAGGTCGTAAAAAAATTTTGAAATACAGGTGATGAATCCGCAAAATATCGTCTTAAGTCATTTCTATTAAACTAATCATACTTTTTATATTTTTAACGTTAAGTTCACATAATTTTACATCAAAAACACGTCTTTACAATACATTTGGGTGAATACAAAAAATAGAAAAAAAATTTGGTATAAAATGGTGATAATTCCGTTAAATATCGTTTAAAGTCATTTGTATTGAACTAATCATACTTTTTATATTTTTATCGTTAAGTTCACATTATTTTACATCTAAAACACGTATTTACAATACATTTGGGTGAATACAAAAAATAGAAAAAAAATTTGGGAAAAAATTTGGTAAAAAATGGTGATAATTCCGCTAATTATCGTTTAAAGTCATTTGTATAGAACTAATCATACTTTTTATATTTTTATCGTTAAGTTCACATTATTTTACATCTAAAACACGTATTTACAATACATTTGGGTGAATACAAAAAATAGAATAAAAATTTGGTAAAAAATTTGGTAAAAAATGGTGATAATTCCGCTAAATATCGTTTAAAGTCATTTGTATTGAACTAATCATACTTTTTATATTTTTATCGTTAAGTTCACATAATTTTACATCAAAATCACGTCTTTTCAATACATTTGGGTGAATACAAAAAATAGAAAAAAAATTTGGGAAAACATTTGGTAAAAAATGGTGATAATTCCGCTAAATATCGTTTAAAGTCATTTGTATTGAACTAATCATACTTTTTATATTTTTATCGTTAAGTTCACATAATTTTACATCAAAATCACGTCTTTTCAATACATTTGAGTGAATACAAAAAATAGAAAAAAAATTTGGGAAAACATTTGGTAAAAAATGGTGATAATTCCGCTAAATATCGTTTAAAGTCATTTGTATTGAACTAATCATACTTTTTATATTTTTATCGTTAAGTTCACATAATTTTACATCTAAAACACGTCTTTACAATACATTTGGGTGAATATAAAAGGTCGTAAAAAAATTTTGAAATACAGGTGATGAATCCGCAAAATATCGTCTTATGTCATTTCTATTAAACTAATCATACTTTTTATATTTTTAACGTTAAGTTCACATAATTTTACATCAAAAACACGACTTTACAATACATTTGGGTGAATACAAAATATAGAAAAAAAATTTGGTAAAAAATGGTGATAATTCCGCTAAATATCGTTTAAAGTCATTTGTATTGAACCAATCATACTTTTTATATTTTTATCGTTAAGTTCACCTAATTTTACATCTAAAACACGTCTTTTCAATACATTTGGGTGAATATAAAAGGTCGTAAAAAAATTTTGAAATACAGTTGATGAATCCGCTAAATATCGTCTTAAGTCATTTCTATTAATTTAATCATACTTTTTATATTTTTAACGTTAAGTTCACATAATTTTACATCTAAAACACGTCTTTACAATACATTTGGGTGAATATAAAAGGTCGTAAAAAAATTTTGGAAAAAATTTGGTAAAAAATGGTGATAATTCCGCTAAATATCGTTTAAAGTCATTTGTATTGAACTAATCATACTTTTTCTATTTTTATCGTTAAGTTCACATAATTTTACATCTAAAACACGTCTTTTCAATACATTTGGGTGAATATAAAAGGTCATAAAAAAATTTGGGAAAAAATTTGGTAAAAAATGGTGATAATTCCGCTAAATATCGTTTAAAGTCATTTGTATTGAACTAATCATACTTTTTATAGTTTTATCGTTAAGTTCACATTATTTTACATCTAAAACACGTCTTTACAATACATTTGGGTGAATACAAAAGGTCGTAAATAATTTTGAAAAACAGGTGATGAATCCTATAAATATCGGCTTAAGTCATTTCTATTAAACTAATCATACTTTTTAAATTTTTATCGTTAAGTTCACATTATTTTACATCAAAAACACGTCTTTACAATACATTTGGGTGAATACAAAAAATAGAAAAAAAATTTGTGAAAAAATTTGGTAAAAAATGGTTATAATTCCGCTAAATATCGTTTAAAGTCATTTGTATTGATCTAATTATACTTTTTATAGTTTTATCGTTAAGCTCACATTATTTTACATCTAAGACACGTCTATACAATACATTTGGGTGAATATAAAAGGTCGTAAAAAAATTTTGGAAAAAAAGGTGATGAATCCGATAAATATCGTCTAAATTCATTTGTATTGAACTAATCATACTTTTTATATTTTTATCGTTAAGTTCACATTATTTTACATCTAAAACACGTATTTACAATACATTTGGGTGAATACAAAAAATAGAAAAAAAATTTGGTAAGAAATGTTGATAATTCCGCTAAATATCGTCTAAAGTCGTTTGTAATGAACTAATCATCTTTTTTATATTTTTATTGTTAAGTTCACATTATTTTACATCTAAAACACGTCTTAACAATACATTTGGGTGAATACAAAAAATAGAAAAAAAATTTGGTAAGAAATGTTGATAATTCCGCTAAATATCGGCTTAAGTCATTTCTATTAAACTAATCATACTTTTTAAATTTTTAACGTTAATTTCACATTATTTTACATCTAAAACACGTCTTTACAATACATTTGGGTGAATACAAAAAATAGAAAAAAAATTTGTGAAAAAATTTGGCAAAAAATGGTGATAATTCCGTTAAATATCGTTTAAAGTCATTAGTATTGAACTAATCATACTTTTTATATTATTATCGTTAAGTTCACATAATTTTACATCTAAAACACGTCTTTACAATACATTTGGGTGAATATAAAAGGTCGTAAAAAAATTTTGAAATACAGGTGATGAATCCGCAAAATATCGTCTTAAGTCATTTCTATTAAACTAATCATACTTTTTATATTTTTAACGTTAAGTTCACATAATTTTACATCAAAAACACGTCTTTACAATACATTTGGGTGAATACAAAAAATAGAAAAAAAATTTGGTATAAAATGGTGATAATTCCGTTAAATATCGTTTAAAGTCATTTGTATTGAACTAATCATACTTTTTATATTTTTATCGTTAAGTTCACATTATTTTACATCTAAAACACGTATTTACAATACATTTGGGTGAATACAAAAAATAGAAAAAAAATTTGGGAAAAAATTTGGTAAAAAATGGTGATAATTCCGCTAATTATCGTTTAAAGTCATTTGTATAGAACTAATCATACTTTTTATATTTTTATCGTTAAGTTCACATTATTTTACATCTAAAACACGTATTTACAATACATTTGGGTGAATACAAAAAATAGAATAAAAATTTGGTAAAAAATTTGGTAAAAAATGGTGATAATTCCGCTAAATATCGTTTAAAGTCATTTGTATTGAACTAATCATACTTTTTATATTTTTATCGTTAAGTTCACATAATTTTACATCTAAAACACGTCTATTCAATACATTTGGGTGAATATAAAAGGTCGTAAAAAAATTTTGAAATACAGGTGATGAATCCGCTAAATATCGGCATAAGTCATTTCTATTAAGCTAATCATACTTTTTATATTTTTATCGTTAAGTTCACATAATTTTACATCTAAAACACGTCTTTACAATACATTTGGGTGAATATAAAAGGTCGTAAAAAAATTTTGAAATACAGGTGATGAATCCGCAAAATATCGTCTTAAGTCATTTCTATTAAACTAATCATACTTTTTATATTTTTAACGTTAATTTCACATAATTTTACATCAAAAACACGTCTTTACAATACATTTGGGTGAATACAAAAAATAGAAAAAAAATTTGGTAACAAATGGTGATAATTCCGCTAAATATCGTTTAAAGTCATTTGTATTGAACTAATCATACTTTTTATATTTTTATCGTTAAGTTTACATTATTTTACATCTAAAACACGTCTTTACAATAAATTTGGGTGAATACAAAAAATAGAAAAAAAATTTGTAAAAAAATTTGGTAAAAAATGGTTATAATTCCGCTAAATATCGTTTAAAGTCATTTGTATTGATCTAATTATACTTTTTATAGTTTTATCGTTAAGCTCACATTATTTTACATCTAAGACGCGTCTATACAATACATTTGGGTGAATATAAAAGGTCGTAAAAAAATTTTGGAAAAAAAGGTGATGAATCCGATAAATATCGTCTAAATTCATTTGTATTGAACTAATCATACTTTTTATATTTTTATCGTTAAGTTCACATTATTTTACATCTAAAACACGTATTTACAATACATTTGGGTGAATACAAAAAATAGAAAAACAATTTGGGAAAAAATTTGGTAAAAAATGGTGATTATTCCGCTAAATATCGTTTAAAGTCATTTGTATTGAACTAATCATACTTTTTATATTTTTATCGTTAAGTTCACATAATTTTACATCAAAATCACGTCTTTTCAATACATTTGGGTGAATACAAAAAATAGAAAAAAAATTTGGGAAAACATTTGGTAAAAAATGGTGATAATTCCGCTAAATATCGTTTAAAGTCATTTGTATTGAACTAATCATACTTTTTATATTTTTATCGTTAAGTTCACATAATTTTACATCAAAATCACGTCTTTTCAATACATTTGAGTGAATACAAAAAATAGAAAAAAAATTTGGGAAAACATTTGGTAAAAAATGGTGATAATTCCGCTAAATATCGTTTAAAGTCATTTGTATTGAACTAATCATACTTTTTATATTTTTATCGTTAAGTTCACATAATTTTACATCTAAAACACGTCTTTACAATACATTTGGGTGAATATAAAAGGTCGTAAAAAAATTTTGAAATACAGGTGATGAATCCGCAAAATATCGTCTTATGTCATTTCTATTAAACTAATCATACTTTTTATATTTTTAACGTTAAGTTCACATAATTTTACATCAAAAACACGACTTTACAATACATTTGGGTGAATACAAAATATAGAAAAAAAATTTGGTAAAAAATGGTGATAATTCCGCTAAATATCGTTTAAAGTCATTTGTATTGAACCAATCATACTTTTTATATTTTTATCGTTAAGTTCACCTAATTTTACATCTAAAACACGTCTTTTCAATACATTTGGGTGAATATAAAAGGTCGTAAAAAAATTTTGAAATACAGTTGATGAATCCGCTAAATATCGTCTTAAGTCATTTCTATTAATTTAATCATACTTTTTATATTTTTAACGTTAAGTTCACATAATTTTACATCTAAAACACGTCTTTACAATACATTTGGGTGAATATAAAAGGTCGTAAAAAAATTTTGGAAAAAATTTGGTAAAAAATGGTGATAATTCCGCTAAATATCGTTTAAAGTCATTTGTATTGAACTAATCATACTTTTTCTATTTTTATCGTTAAGTTCACATAATTTTACATCTAAAACACGTCTTTTCAATACATTTGGGTGAATATAAAAGGTCATAAAAAAATTTGGGAAAAAATTTGGTAAAAAATGGTGATAATTCCGCTAAATATCGTTTAAAGTCATTTGTATTGAACTAATCATACTTTTTATAGTTTTATCGTTAAGTTCACATTATTTTACATCTAAAACACGTCTTTACAATACATTTGGGTGAATACAAAAGGTCGTAAATAATTTTGAAAAACAGGTGATGAATCCTATAAATATCGGCTTAAGTCATTTCTATTAAACTAATCATACTTTTTAAATTTTTATCGTTAAGTTCACATTATTTTACATCAAAAACACGTCTTTACAATACATTTGGGTGAATACAAAAAATAGAAAAAAAATTTGTGAAAAAATTTGGTAAAAAATGGTTATAATTCCGCTAAATATCGTTTAAAGTCATTTGTATTGATCTAATTATACTTTTTATAGTTTTATCGTTAAGCTCACATTATTTTACATCTAAGACACGTCTATACAATACATTTGGGTGAATATAAAAGGTCGTAAAAAAATTTTGGAAAAAAAGGTGATGAATCCGATAAATATCGTCTAAATTCATTTGTATTGAACTAATCATACTTTTTATATTTTTATCGTTAAGTTCACATTATTTTACATCTAAAACACGTATTTACAATACATTTGGGTGAATACAAAAAATAGAAAAAAAATTTGGTAAGAAATGTTGATAATTCCGCTAAATATCGTCTAAAGTCGTTTGTAATGAACTAATCATCTTTTTTATATTTTTATTGTTAAGTTCACATTATTTTACATCTAAAACACGTCTTAACAATACATTTGGGTGAATACAAAAAATAGAAAAAAAATTTGGTAAGAAATGTTGATAATTCCGCTAAATATCGGCTTAAGTCATTTCTATTAAACTAATCATACTTTTTAAATTTTTAACGTTAATTTCACATTATTTTACATCTAAAACACGTCTTTACAATACATTTGGGTGAATACAAAAAATAGAAAAAAAATTTGTGAAAAAATTTGGCAAAAAATGGTGATAATTCCGTTAAATATCGTTTAAAGTCATTAGTATTGAACTAATCATACTTTTTATATTATTATCGTTAAGTTCACATAATTTTACATCTAAAACACGTCTTTACAATACATTTGGGTGAATATAAAAGGTCGTAAAAAAATTTTGAAATACAGGTGATGAATCCGCAAAATATCGTCTTAAGTCATTTCTATTAAACTAATCATACTTTTTATATTTTTAACGTTAAGTTCACATAATTTTACATCAAAAACACGTCTTTACAATACATTTGGGTGAATACAAAAAATAGAAAAAAAATTTGGTATAAAATGGTGATAATTCCGTTAAATATCGTTTAAAGTCATTTGTATTGAACTAATCATACTTTTTATATTTTTATCGTTAAGTTCACATAATTTTACATCTAAAACACGTCTTTTCAATACATTTGGGTGAATATAAAAGGTCGTAAAAAAATTTTGAAATACAGGTTATGAATCCGCTAAATATCGTCTTAAGTCATTTCTATTAATTTAATCATACTTTTTATATTTTTAACGTTAAGTTCACATTGTTTCACATCTAAAACACGTGTTTACAACACATTTGGGTGAATACAAAAAATAGAAAAACAATTTGGGAAAAAATTTGGTAAAAAATGGTGATTATTCCGCTAAATATCGTTTAAAGTCATTTGTATTGAACTAATCATACTTTTTATATTTTTATCGTTAAGTTCACATAATTTTACATCAAAATCACGTCTTTTCAATACATTTGGGTGAATACAAAAAATAGAAAAAAAATTTGGGAAAACATTTGGTAAAAAATGGTGATAATTCCGCTAAATATCGTTTAAAGTCATTTGTATTGAACTAATCATACTTTTTATATTTTTATCGTTAAGTTCACATAATTTTACATCAAAATCACGTCTTTTCAATACATTTGAGTGAATACAAAAAATAGAAAAAAAATTTGGGAAAACATTTGGTAAAAAATGGTGATAATTCCGCTAAATATCGTTTAAAGTCATTTGTATTGAACTAATCATACTTTTTATATTTTTATCGTTAAGTTCACATAATTTTACATCTAAAACACGTCTTTACAATACATTTGGGTGAATATAAAAGGTCGTAAAAAAATTTTGAAATACAGGTGATGAATCCGCAAAATATCGTCTTATGTCATTTCTATTAAACTAATCATACTTTTTATATTTTTAACGTTAAGTTCACATAATTTTACATCAAAAACACGTCTTTACAATACATTTGGGTGAATACAAAAAATAGAAAAAAAATTTGGTAAAAAATGGTGATAATTCCGCTAAATATCGTTTAAAGTCATTTGTATTGAAAAAATCATACTTTTTATATTTTTATCGTTAAGTTCACATAATTTTACATCTAAAACACGTCTTTTCAATACATTTGGGTGAATATAAAAGGTCGTAAAAAAATTTTGAAATACAGTTGATGAATCCGCTAAATATCGTCTTAAGTCATTTCTATTAATTTAATCATACTTTTTATATTTTTAACGTTAAGTTCACATAATTTTACATCTAAAACACGTCTTTACAATACATTTGGGTGAATATAAAAGGTCGTAAAAAAATTTTGGAAAAAATTTGGTAAAAAATGGTGATAATTCCGCTAAATATCGTTTAAAGTCATTTGTATTGAACTAATCATACTTTTTCTATTTTTATCGTTAAGTTCACATAATTTTACATCTAAAACACGTCTTTTCAATACATTTGGGTGAATATAAAAGGTCATAAAAAAATTTGGGAAAAAATTTGGTAAAAAATGGTGATAATTCCGCTAAATATCGTTTAAAGTCATTTGTATTGAACTAATCATACTTTTTATAGTTTTATCGTTAAGTTCACATTATTTTACATCTAAAACACGTCTTTACAATACATTTGGGTGAATACAAAAGGTCGTAAATAATTTTGAAAAACAGGTGATGAATCCTATAAATATCGGCTTAAGTCATTTCTATTAAACTAATCATACTTTTTAAATTTTTATCGTTAAGTTCACATTATTTTACATCAAAAACACGTCTTTACAATACATTTGGGTGAATACAAAAAATAGAAAAAAAATTTGGTATAAAATGGTGATAATTCCGTTAAATATCGTTTAAAGTCATTTGTATTGAACTAATCATACTTTTTATATTTTTATCGTTAAGTTCACATAATTTTACATCTAAAACACGTCTTTTCAATACATTTGGGTGAATATAAAAGGTCGTAAAAAAATTTTGAAATACAGGTTATGAATCCGCTAAATATCGTCTTAAGTCATTTCTATTAATTTAATCATACTTTTTATATTTTTAACGTTAAGTTCACATTGTTTCACATCTAAAACACGTGTTTACAATACATTTGGGTGAATACAAAAAATAGAAAAACAATTTGGGAAAAAATTTGGTAAAAAATGGTGATTATTCCGCTAAATATCGTTTAAAGTCATTTGTATTGAACTAATTATACTTTTTATAGTTTTATCGTTAAGCTCACATTATTTTACATCTAAGACACGTCTATACAATACATTTGGGTGAATATAAAAGGTCGTAAAAAAATTTTGGAAAAAAAGGTGATGAATCCGATAAATATCGTCTAAATTCATTTGTATTGAACTAATCATACTTTTTATATTTTTATCGTTAAGTTCACATTATTTTACATCTAAAACACGTATTTACAATACATTTGGGTGAATACAAAAAATATAAAAAAAATTTGGGAAAACATTTGGTAAAAAATGGTGATAATTCCGCTAAATATCGTTTAAAGTCATTTGTATTGAACTAATCATACTTTTTATATTTTTATCGTTAAGTTCACATAATTTTACATCAAAATCACGTCTTTTCAATACATTTGAGTGAATACAAAAAATAGAAAAAAAATTTGGGAAAACATTTGGTAAAAAATGGTGATAATTCCGCTAAATATCGTTTAAAGTCATTTGTATTGAACTAATCATACTTTTTATATTTTTATCGTTAAGTTCACATAATTTTACATCTAAAACACGTCTTTACAATACATTTGGGTGAATATAAAAGGTCGTAAAAAAATTTTGAAATACAGGTGATGAATCCGCAAAATATCGTCTTATGTCATTTCTATTAAACTAATCATACTTTTTATATTTTTAACGTTAAGTTCACATAATTTTACATCAAAAACACGTCTTTACAATACATTTGGGTGAATACAAAAAATAGAAAAAAAATTTGGTAAAAAATGGTGATAATTCCGCTAAATATCGTTTAATGTCATTTGTATTGAACCAATCATACTTTTTATATTTTTATCGTTAAGTTCACATAATTTTACATCTAAAACACGTCTTTTCAATACATTTGGGTGAATATAAAAGGTCGTAAAAAAATTTTGAAATACAGTTGATGAATCCGCTAAATATCGTCTTAAGTCATTTCTATTAATTTAATCATACTTTTTATATTTTTAACGTTAAGTTCACATAATTTTACATCTAAAACACGTCTTTACAATACATTTGGGTGAATATAAAAGGTCGTAAAAAAATTTTGGAAAAAATTTGGTAAAAAATGGTGATAATTCCGCTAAATATCGTTTAAAGTCATTTGTATTGAACTAATCATACTTTTTCTATTTTTATCGTTAAGTTCACATAATTTTACATCTAAAACACGTCTTTTCAATACATTTGGGTGAATATAAAAGGTCATAAAAAAATTTGGGAAAAAATTTGGTAAAAAATGGTGATAATTCCGCTAAATATCGTTTAAAGTCATTTGTATTGAACTAATCATACTTTTTATAGTTTTATCGTTAAGTTCACATTATTTTACATCTAAAACACGTCTTTACAATACATTTGGGTGAATACAAAAGGTCGTAAATAATTTTGAAAAACAGGTGATGAATCCTATAAATATCGGCTTAAGTCATTTCTATTAAACTAATCATACTTTTTAAATTTTTATCGTTAAGTTCACATTATTTTACATCAAAAACACGTCTTTACAATACATTTGGGTGAATACAAAAAATAGAAAAAAAATTTGGTATAAAATGGTGATAATTCCGTTAAATATCGTTTAAAGTCATTTGTATTGAACTAATCATACTTTTTATATTTTTATCGTTAAGTTCACATAATTTTACATCTAAAACACGTCTTTTCAATACATTTGGGTGAATATAAAAGGTCGTAAAAAAATTTTGAAATACAGGTTATGAATCCGCTAAATATCGTCTTAAGTCATTTCTATTAATTTAATCATACTTTTTATATTTTTAACGTTAAGTTCACATTGTTTCACATCTAAAACACGTGTTTACAATACATTTGGGTGAATACAAAAAATAGAAAAACAATTTGGGAAAAAATTTGGTAAAAAATGGTGATTATTCCGCTAAATATCGTTTAAAGTCATTTGTATTGAACTAATCATACTTTTTATATTTTTATCTTTAAGTTCACATAATTTTACATCAAAATCACGTCTTTTCAATACATTTGGGTGAATACAAAAAATAGAAAAAAAATTTGGGAAAACATTTGGTAAAAAATGGTGATAATTCCGCTAAATATCGTTTAAAGTCATTTGTATTGAACTAATCATACTTTTTATATTTTTATCGTTAAGTTCACATAATTTTACATCAAAATCACGTCTTTTCAATACATTTGAGTGAATACAAAAAATAGAAAAAAAATTTGTGAAAAAATTTGGTAAAAAATGGTTATAATTCCGCTAAATATCGTTTAAAGTCATTTGTATTGATCTAATCATACTTTTTATATTTTTATCGTTAAGTTCACATAATTTTACATCTAAAACTCGTCTTTTCAATACATTTGGGTGAATATAAAAGGTCGTAAAAAAATTTTGAAATACAGGTTATGAATCCGCTAAATATCGTCTTAAGTCATTTCTATTAATTTAATCATACTTTTTATATTTTTAACGTTAAGTTCACATTGTTTCACATCTAAAACACGTGTTTACAATACATTTGGGTGAATACAAAAAATAGAAAAACAATTTGGGAAAAAATTTGGTAAAAAATGGTGATTATTCCGCTAAATATCGTTTAAAGTCATTTGTATTGAACTAATCATACTTTTTATATTTTTATCTTTAAGTTCACATAATTTTACATCAAAATCACGTCTTTTCAATACATTTGGGTGAATACAAAAAATAGAAAAAAAATTTGGGAAAACATTTGGTAAAAAATGGTGATAATTCCGCTAAATATCGTTTAAAGTCATTTGTATTGAACTAATCATACTTTTTATATTTTTATCGTTAAGTTCACATAATTTTACATCAAAATCACGTCTTTTCAATACATTTGAGTGAATACAAAAAATAGAAAAAAAATTTGGGAAAAAATTTGGTAAAAAATGGTGATAATTCCGCTAAATATCGTTTAAAGTCATTTGTATTGAACTAATCATACTTTTTATATTTTTATCGTTAAGTTCACATAATTTTACATCTAAAACACGTCTTTACAATACATTTGGGTGAATATAAAAGGTCGTAAAAAAATTTTGAAATACAGGTGATGAATCCGCAAAATATCGTCTTAAGTCATTTCTATTAAACTAATCATACTTTTTATATTTTTAACGTTAAGTTCACATAATTTTACATCAAAAACACGTCTTTACAATACATTTGGGTGAATACAAAAAATAGAAAAAAAATTTGGTAAAAAATGGTGATAATTCCGCTAAATATCGTTTAAAGTCATTTGTATTGAACTAATCATACTTTTTATATTTTTATCGTTAAGTTCACATAATTTTACATCTAAAACACGTCTTTTCAATACATTTGGGTGAATACAAAAGGTCGTAAAAAAATTTTGAAATACAGTTGATGAATCCGCTAAATATCGTCTTAAGTCATTTCTATTAATTTAATCATACTTTTTATATTTTTAACGTTAAGTTCACATAATTTTACATCTAAAACACGTCTTTACAATACATTTGGGTGAATATAAAAGGTCGTAAAAAAATTTTGGAAAAAATTTGGTAAAAAATGGTGATAATTCCGCTAAATATCGTTTAAAGTCATTTTTATTGAACTAATCATACTTTTTATAGTTTTATCGTTAAGTTCACATTATTTTACATCTAAAACACGTCTTTACAATACATTTGGGTGAATACAAATGTCGTAAATAATTTTGAAAAACAGGTGATGAATCCTATAAATATCGGCTTAAGTCATTTCTATTAAACTAATCATACTTTTTAAATTTTTAACGTTAAGTTCACATTATTTTACATCTAAAACACGTATTTACAATACATTTGGGTTAATACAAAAAATAGAAAAAAAATTTGTGAAAAAATTTGGTAAAAAATGGTTATAATTCCGCTAAATATCGTTTAAAGTCATTTGTATTGAACTAATCATACTTTTTATATTTTTATCGTTACGTTCACATAATTTTACATCTAAAACACGTCTTTACAATACATTTGGGTGAATATAAAAGGTCGTAAAAAAATTTTGAAAAACAGGTGATGAATCCGCTAAATATCGGCATAAGTCATTTCTATTAAGCTAATCATACTTTTTATATTTTTATCGTTAAGTTTACATTATTTTACATCTAAAACACGTCTTTACAATAAATTTGGGTGAATACAAAAAATAGAAAAAAAATTTGTGAAAAAATTTGGTAAAAAATGGTTATAATTCCGCTAAATATCGTTTAAAGTCATTTGTATTGATCTAATTATACTTTTTATAGTTTTATCGTTAAGCTCACATTATTTTACATCTAAGACGCGTCTATACAATACATTTGGGTGAATATAAAAGGTCGTAAAAAAATTTTGGAAAAAAAGGTGATGAATCCGATAAATATCGTCTAAATTCATTTGTATTGAACTAATCATACTTTTTATATTTTTATCGTTAAGTTCACATTATTTTACATCTAAAACACGTATTTACAATACATTTGGGTGAATACAAAAAATAGAAAAAAAATTTGGGAAAAAATTTGGTAAAAAATGGTGATAATTCCGCTAATTATCGTTTAAAGTCATTTGTATAGAACTAATCATACTTTTTATATTTTTATCGTTAAGTTCACATTATTTTACATCTAAAACACGTATTTACAATACATTTGGGTGAATACAAAAAATAGAATAAAAATTTGGTAAAAAATTTGGTAAAAAATGGTGATAATTCCGCTAAATATCGTTTAAAGTCATTTGTATTGAACTAATCATACTTTTTATATTTTTATCGTTAAGTTCACATAATTTTACATCTAAAACACGTCTATTCAATACATTTGGGTGAATATAAAAGGTCGTAAAAAAATTTTGAAATACAGGTGATGAATCCGCTAAATATCGGCATAAGTCATTTCTATTAAGCTAATCATACTTTTTATATTTTTATCGTTAAGTTCACATAATTTTACATCTAAAACACGTCTTTACAATACATTTGGGTGAATATAAAAGGTCGTAAAAAAATTTTGAAATACAGGTGATGAATCCGCAAAATATCGTCTTAAGTCATTTCTATTAAACTAATCATACTTTTTATATTTTTAACGTTAAGTTCACATAATTTTACATCAAAAACACGTCTTTACAATACATTTGGGTGAATACAAAAAATAGAAAAAAAATTTGGTAACAAATGGTGATAATTCCGCTAAATATCGTTTAAAGTCATTTGTATTGAACTAATCATACTTTTTATATTTTTATCGTTAAGTTTACATTATTTTACATCTAAAACACGTCTTTACAATAAATTTGGGTGAATACAAAAAATAGAAAAAAAATTTGTAAAAAAATTTGGTAAAAAATGGTTATAATTCCGCTAAATATCGTTTAAAGTCATTTGTATTGATCTAATTATACTTTTTATAGTTTTATCGTTAAGCTCACATTATTTTACATCTAAGACGCGTCTATACAATACATTTGGGTGAATATAAAAGGTCGTAAAAAAATTTTGGAAAAAAAGGTGATGAATCCGATAAATATCGTCTAAATTCATTTGTATTGAACTAATCATACTTTTTATATTTTTATCGTTAAGTTCACATTATTTTACATCTAAAACACGTATTTACAATACATTTGGGTGAATACAAAAAATAGAAAAACAATTTGGGAAAAAATTTGGTAAAAAATGGTGATTATTCCGCTAAATATCGTTTAAAGTCATTTGTATTGAACTAATCATACTTTTTATATTTTTATCGTTAAGTTCACATAATTTTACATCAAAATCACGTCTTTTCAATACATTTGGGTGAATACAAAAAATAGAAAAAAAATTTGGGAAAACATTTGGTAAAAAATGGTGATAATTCCGCTAAATATCGTTTAAAGTCATTTGTATTGAACTAATCATACTTTTTATATTTTTATCGTTAAGTTCACATAATTTTACATCAAAATCACGTCTTTTCAATACATTTGAGTGAATACAAAAAATAGAAAAAAAATTTGGGAAAACATTTGGTAAAAAATGGTGATAATTCCGCTAAATATCGTTTAAAGTCATTTGTATTGAACTAATCATACTTTTTATATTTTTATCGTTAAGTTCACATAATTTTACATCTAAAACACGTCTTTACAATACATTTGGGTGAATATAAAAGGTCGTAAAAAAATTTTGAAATACAGGTGATGAATCCGCAAAATATCGTCTTATGTCATTTCTATTAAACTAATCATACTTTTTATATTTTTAACGTTAAGTTCACATAATTTTACATCAAAAACACGACTTTACAATACATTTGGGTGAATACAAAATATAGAAAAAAAATTTGGTAAAAAATGGTGATAATTCCGCTAAATATCGTTTAAAGTCATTTGTATTGAACCAATCATACTTTTTATATTTTTATCGTTAAGTTCACCTAATTTTACATCTAAAACACGTCTTTTCAATACATTTGGGTGAATATAAAAGGTCGTAAAAAAATTTTGAAATACAGTTGATGAATCCGCTAAATATCGTCTTAAGTCATTTCTATTAATTTAATCATACTTTTTATATTTTTAACGTTAAGTTCACATAATTTTACATCTAAAACACGTCTTTACAATACATTTGGGTGAATATAAAAGGTCGTAAAAAAATTTTGGAAAAAATTTGGTAAAAAATGGTGATAATTCCGCTAAATATCGTTTAAAGTCATTTGTATTGAACTAATCATACTTTTTCTATTTTTATCGTTAAGTTCACATAATTTTACATCTAAAACACGTCTTTTCAATACATTTGGGTGAATATAAAAGGTCATAAAAAAATTTGGGAAAAAATTTGGTAAAAAATGGTGATAATTCCGCTAAATATCGTTTAAAGTCATTTGTATTGAACTAATCATACTTTTTATAGTTTTATCGTTAAGTTCACATTATTTTACATCTAAAACACGTCTTTACAATACATTTGGGTGAATACAAAAGGTCGTAAATAATTTTGAAAAACAGGTGATGAATCCTATAAATATCGGCTTAAGTCATTTCTATTAAACTAATCATACTTTTTAAATTTTTATCGTTAAGTTCACATTATTTTACATCAAAAACACGTCTTTACAATACATTTGGGTGAATACAAAAAATAGAAAAAAAATTTGGTATAAAATGGTGATAATTCCGTTAAATATCGTTTAAAGTCATTTGTATTGAACTAATCATACTTTTTATATTTTTATCGTTAAGTTCACATAATTTTACATCTAAAACACGTCTTTTCAATACATTTGGGTGAATATAAAACGTCGTAAAAAAATTTTGAAATACAGGTTATGAATCCGCTAAATATCGTCTTAAGTCATTTCTATTAATTTAATCATACTTTTTATATTTTTAACGTTAAGTTCACATTGTTTCACATGTAAAACACGTGTTTACAATACATTTGGGTGAATACAAAAAATAGAAAAACAATTTGGGAAAAAATTTGGTAAAAAATGGTGATTATTCCGCTAAATATCGTTTAAAGTCATTTGTATTGAACTAATCATACTTTTTATATTTTTATCTTTAAGTTCACATAATTTTACATCAAAATCACGTCTTTTCAATACATTTGGGTGAATACAAAAAATAGAAAAAAAATTTGGGAAAACATTTGGTAAAAAATGGTGATAATTCCGCTAAATATCGTTTAAAGTCATTTGTATTGAACTAATCATACTTTTTATATTTTTATCGTTAAGTTCACATAATTTTACATCAAAATCACGTCTTTTCAATACATTTGAGTGAATACAAAAAATAGAAAAAAAATTTGGGAAAAAATTTGGTAAAAAATGGTGATAATTCCGCTAAATATCGTTTAAAGTCATTTGTATTGAACTAATCATACTTTTTATATTTTTATCGTTAAGTTCACATAATTTTACATCTAAAACACGTCTTTACAATACATTTGGGTGAATATAAAAGGTCGTAAAAAAATTTTGAAATACAGGTGATGAATCCGCAAAATATCGTCTTAAGTCATTTCTATTAAACTAATCATACTTTTTATATTTTTAACGTTAAGTTCACATAATTTTACATCTAAAACACGTCTTTACAATACATTTGGGTGAATATAAAAGGTCGTAAAAAAATTTTGAAATACAGGTGATGAATCCGCAAAATATCGTCTTATGTCATTTCTATTAAACTAATCATACTTTTTATATTTTTAACGTTAAGTTCACATAATTTTACATCAAAAACACGACTTTACAATACATTTGGGTGAATACAAAAAATAGAAAAAAAATTTGGTAAAAAATGGTGATAATTCCGCTAAATATCGTTTAAAGTCATTTGTATTGATCTAATTATACTTTTTATAGTTTTATCGTTAAGCTCACATTATTTTACATCTAAGACGCGTCTATACAATACATTTGGGTGAATATAAAAGGTCGTAAAAAAATTTTGGAAAAAAAGGTGATGAATCCGATAAATATCGTCTAAATTCATTTGTATTGAACTAATCATACTTTTTATATTTTTATCGTTAAGTTCACATTATTTTACATCTAAAACACGTATTTACAATACATTTGGGTGAATACAAAAAATAGAAAAACAATTTGGGAAAAAATTTGGTAAAAAATGGTGATTATTCCGCTAAATATCGTTTAAAGTCATTTGTATTGAACTAATCATACTTTTTATATTTTTATCGTTAAGTTCACATAATTTTACATCAAAATCACGTCTTTTCAATACATTTGGGTGAATACAAAAAATAGAAAAAAAATTTGGGAAAACATTTGGTAAAAAATGGTGATAATTCCGCTAAATATCGTTTAAAGTCATTTGTATTGAACTAATCATACTTTTTATATTTTTATCGTTAAGTTCACATAATTTTACATCAAAATCACGTCTTTTCAATACATTTGAGTGAATACAAAAAATAGAAAAAAAATTTGGGAAAACATTTGGTAAAAAATGGTGATAATTCCGCTAAATATCGTTTAAAGTCATTTGTATTGAACCAATCATACTTTTTATATTTTTATCGTTAAGTTCACCTAATTTTACATCTAAAACACGTCTTTTCAATACATTTGGGTGAATATAAAAGGTCGTAAAAAAATTTTGAAATACAGTTGATGAATCCGCTAAATATCGTCTTAAGTCATTTCTATTAATTTAATCATACTTTTTATATTTTTAACGTTAAGTTCACATAATTTTACATCTAAAACACGTCTTTACAATACATTTGGGTGAATATAAAAGGTCGTAAAAAAATTTTGGAAAAAATTTGGTAAAAAATGGTGATAATTCCGCTAAATATCGTTTAAAGTCATTTGTATTGAACTAATCATACTTTTTCTATTTTTATCGTTAAGTTCACATAATTTTACATCTAAAACACGTCTTTTCAATACATTTGGGTGAATATAAAAGGTCATAAAAAAATTTGGGAAAAAATTTGGTAAAAAATGGTGATAATTCCGCTAAATATCGTTTAAAGTCATTTGTATTGAACTAATCATACTTTTTATAGTTTTATCGTTAAGTTCACATTATTTTACATCTAAAACACGTCTTTACAATACATTTGGGTGAATACAAAAGGTCGTAAATAATTTTGAAAAACAGGTGATGAATCCTATAAATATCGGCTTAAGTCATTTCTATTAAACTAATCATACTTTTTAAATTTTTATCGTTAAGTTCACATTATTTTACATCAAAAACACGTCTTTACAATACATTTGGGTGAATACAAAAAATAGAAAAAAAATTTGGTATAAAATGGTGATAATTCCGTTAAATATCGTTTAAAGTCATTTGTATTGAACTAATCATACTTTTTATATTTTTATCGTTAAGTTCACATAATTTTACATCTAAAACACGTCTTTTCAATACATTTGGGTGAATATAAAACGTCGTAAAAAAATTTTGAAATACAGGTTATGAATCCGCTAAATATCGTCTTAAGTCATTTCTATTAATTTAATCATACTTTTTATATTTTTAACGTTAAGTTCACATTGTTTCACATCTAAAACACGTGTTTACAATACATTTGGGTGAATACAAAAAATAGAAAAACAATTTGGGAAAAAATTTGGTAAAAAATGGTGATTATTCCGCTAAATATCGTTTAAAGTCATTTGTATTGAACTAATCATACTTTTTATATTTTTATCTTTAAGTTCACATAATTTTACATCAAAATCACGTCTTTTCAATACATTTGGGTGAATACAAAAAATAGAAAAAAAATTTGGGAAAACATTTGGTAAAAAATGGTGATAATTCCGCTAAATATCGTTTAAAGTCATTTGTATTGAACTAATCATACTTTTTATATTTTTATCGTTAAGTTCACATAATTTTACATCAAAATCACGTCTTTTCAATACATTTGAGTGAATACAAAAAATAGAAAAAAAATTTGGGAAAAAATTTGGTAAAAAATGGTGATAATTCCGCTAAATATCGTTTAAAGTCATTTGTATTGAACTAATCATACTTTTTATATTTTTATCGTTAAGTTCACATAATTTTACATCTAAAACACGTCTTTACAATACATTTGGGTGAATATAAAAGGTCGTAAAAAAATTTTGAAATACAGGTGATGAATCCGCAAAATATCGTCTTAAGTCATTTCTATTAAACTAATCATACTTTTTATATTTTTAACGTTAAGTTCACATAATTTTACATCTAAAACACGTCTTTACAATACATTTGGGTGAATATAAAAGGTCGTAAAAAAATTTTGAAATACAGGTGATGAATCCGCAAAATATCGTCTTATGTCATTTCTATTAAACTAATCATACTTTTTATATTTTTAACGTTAAGTTCACATAATTTTACATCAAAAACACGACTTTACAATACATTTGGGTGAATACAAAAAATAGAAAAAAAATTTGGTAAAAAATGGTGATAATTCCGCTAAATATCGTTTAAAGTCATTTGTATTGATCTAATTATACTTTTTATAGTTTTATCGTTAAGCTCACATTATTTTACATCTAAGACGCGTCTATACAATACATTTGGGTGAATATAAAAGGTCGTAAAAAAATTTTGGAAAAAAAGGTGATGAATCCGATAAATATCGTCTAAATTCATTTGTATTGAACTAATCATACTTTTTATATTTTTATCGTTAAGTTCACATTATTTTACATCTAAAACACGTATTTACAATACATTTGGGTGAATACAAAAAATAGAAAAACAATTTGGGAAAAAATTTGGTAAAAAATGGTGATTATTCCGCTAAATATCGTTTAAAGTCATTTGTATTGAACTAATCATACTTTTTATATTTTTATCGTTAAGTTCACATAATTTTACATCAAAATCACGTCTTTTCAATACATTTGGGTGAATACAAAAAATAGAAAAAAAATTTGGGAAAACATTTGGTAAAAAATGGTGATAATTCCGCTAAATATCGTTTAAAGTCATTTGTATTGAACTAATCATACTTTTTATATTTTTATCGTTAAGTTCACATAATTTTACATCAAAATCACGTCTTTTCAATACATTTGAGTGAATACAAAAAATAGAAAAAAAATTTGGGAAAACATTTGGTAAAAAATGGTGATAATTCCGCTAAATATCGTTTAAAGTCATTTGTATTGAACTAATCATACTTTTTATATTTTTATCGTTAAGTTCACATAATTTTACATCTAAAACACGTCTTTACAATACATTTGGGTGAATATAAAAGGTCGTAAAAAAATTTTGAAATACAGGTGATGAATCCGCAAAATATCGTCTTATGTCATTTCTATTAAACTAATCATACTTTTTATATTTTTAACGTTAAGTTCACATAATTTTACATCAAAAACACGACTTTACAATACATTTGGGTGAATACAAAAAATAGAAAAAAAATTTGGTAAAAAATGGTGATAATTCCGCTAAATATCGTTTAAAGTCATTTGTATTGAACCAATCATACTTTTTATATTTTTATCGTTAAGTTCACCTAATTTTACATCTAAAACACGTCTTTTCAATACATTTGGGTGAATATAAAAGGTCGTAAAAAAATTTTGAAATACAGTTGATGAATCCGCTAAATATCGTCTTAAGTCATTTCTATTAATTTAATCATACTTTTTATATTTTTAACGTTAAGTTCACATAATTTTACATCTAAAACACGTCTTTACAATACATTTGGGTGAATATAAAAGGTCGTAAAAAAATTTTGGAAAAAATTTGGTAAAAAATGGTGATAATTCCGCTAAATATCGTTTAAAGTCATTTGTATTGAACTAATCATACTTTTTCTATTTTTATCGTTAAGTTCACATAATTTTACATCTAAAACACGTCTTTTCAATACATTTGGGTGAATATAAAAGGTCATAAAAAAATTTGGGAAAAAATTTGGTAAAAAATGGTGATAATTCCGCTAAATATCGTTTAAAGTCATTTGTATTGAACTAATCATACTTTTTATAGTTTTATCGTTAAGTTCACATTATTTTACATCTAAAACACGTCTTTACAATACATTTGGGTGAATACAAAAGGTCGTAAATAATTTTGAAAAACAGGTGATGAATCCTATAAATATCGGCTTAAGTCATTTCTATTAAACTAATCATACTTTTTAAATTTTTATCGTTAAGTTCACATTATTTTACATCAAAAACACGTCTTTACAATACATTTGGGTGAATACAAAAAATAGAAAAAAAATTTGGTATAAAATGGTGATAATTCCGTTAAATATCGTTTAAAGTCATTTGTATTGAACTAATCATACTTTTTATATTTTTATCGTTAAGTTCACATAATTTTACATCTAAAACACGTCTTTTCAATACATTTGGGTGAATATAAAACGTCGTAAAAAAATTTTGAAATACAGGTTATGAATCCGCTAAATATCGTCTTAAGTCATTTCTATTAATTTAATCATACTTTTTATATTTTTAACGTTAAGTTCACATTGTTTCACATCTAAAACACGTGTTTACAATACATTTGGGTGAATACAAAAAATAGAAAAACAATTTGGGAAAAAATTTGGTAAAAAATGGTGATTATTCCGCTAAATATCGTTTAAAGTCATTTGTATTGAACTAATCATACTTTTTATATTTTTATCTTTAAGTTCACATAATTTTACATCAAAATCACGTCTTTTCAATACATTTGGGTGAATACAAAAAATAGAAAAAAAATTTGGGAAAACATTTGGTAAAAAATGGTGATAATTCCGCTAAATATCGTTTAAAGTCATTTGTATTGAACTAATCATACTTTTTATATTTTTATCGTTAAGTTCACATAATTTTACATCAAAATCACGTCTTTTCAATACATTTGAGTGAATACAAAAAATAGAAAAAAAATTTGGGAAAAAATTTGGTAAAAAATGGTGATAATTCCGCTAAATATCGTTTAAAGTCATTTGTATTGAACTAATCATACTTTTTATATTTTTATCGTTAAGTTCACATAATTTTACATCTAAAACACGTCTTTACAATACATTTGGGTGAATATAAAAGGTCGTAAAAAAATTTTGAAATACAGGTGATGAATCCGCAAAATATCGTCTTAAGTCATTTCTATTAAACTAATCATACTTTTTATATTTTTAACGTTAAGTTCACATAATTTTACATCTAAAACACGTCTTTACAATACATTTGGGTGAATATAAAAGGTCGTAAAAAAATTTTGAAATACAGGTGATGAATCCGCAAAATATCGTCTTATGTCATTTCTATTAAACTAATCATACTTTTTATATTTTTAACGTTAAGTTCACATAATTTTACATCAAAAACACGACTTTACAATACATTTGGGTGAATACAAAAAATAGAAAAAAAATTTGGTAAAAAATGGTGATAATTCCGCTAAATATCGTTTAAAGTCATTTGTATTGATCTAATTATACTTTTTATAGTTTTATCGTTAAGCTCACATTATTTTACATCTAAGACGCGTCTATACAATACATTTGGGTGAATATAAAAGGTCGTAAAAAAATTTTGGAAAAAAAGGTGATGAATCCGATAAATATCGTCTAAATTCATTTGTATTGAACTAATCATACTTTTTATATTTTTATCGTTAAGTTCACATTATTTTACATCTAAAACACGTATTTACAATACATTTGGGTGAATACAAAAAATAGAAAAACAATTTGGGAAAAAATTTGGTAAAAAATGGTGATTATTCCGCTAAATATCGTTTAAAGTCATTTGTATTGAACTAATCATACTTTTTATATTTTTATCGTTAAGTTCACATAATTTTACATCAAAATCACGTCTTTTCAATACATTTGGGTGAATACAAAAAATAGAAAAAAAATTTGGGAAAACATTTGGTAAAAAATGGTGATAATTCCGCTAAATATCGTTTAAAGTCATTTGTATTGAACTAATCATACTTTTTATATTTTTATCGTTAAGTTCACATAATTTTACATCAAAATCACGTCTTTTCAATACATTTGAGTGAATACAAAAAATAGAAAAAAAATTTGGGAAAACATTTGGTAAAAAATGGTGATAATTCCGCTAAATATCGTTTAAAGTCATTTGTATTGAACTAATCATACTTTTTATATTTTTATCGTTAAGTTCACATAATTTTACATCTAAAACACGTCTTTACAATACATTTGGGTGAATATAAAAGGTCGTAAAAAAATTTTGAAATACAGGTGATGAATCCGCAAAATATCGTCTTATGTCATTTCTATTAAACTAATCATACTTTTTATATTTTTAACGTTAAGTTCACATAATTTTACATCAAAAACACGACTTTACAATACATTTGGGTGAATACAAAAAATAGAAAAAAAATTTGGTAAAAAATGGTGATAATTCCGCTAAATATCGTTTAAAGTCATTTGTATTGAACCAATCATACTTTTTATATTTTTATCGTTAAGTTCACCTAATTTTACATCTAAAACACGTCTTTTCAATACATTTGGGTGAATATAAAAGGTCGTAAAAAAATTTTGAAATACAGTTGATGAATCCGCTAAATATCGTCTTAAGTCATTTCTATTAATTTAATCATACTTTTTATATTTTTAACGTTAAGTTCACATAATTTTACATCTAAAACACGTCTTTACAATACATTTGGGTGAATATAAAAGGTCGTAAAAAAATTTTGGAAAAAATTTGGTAAAAAATGGTGATAATTCCGCTAAATATCGTTTAAAGTCATTTGTATTGAACTAATCATACTTTTTCTATTTTTATCGTTAAGTTCACATAATTTTACATCTAAAACACGTCTTTTCAATACATTTGGGTGAATATAAAAGGTCATAAAAAAATTTGGGAAAAAATTTGGTAAAAAATGGTGATAATTCCGCTAAATATCGTTTAAAGTCATTTGTATTGAACTAATCATACTTTTTATAGTTTTATCGTTAAGTTCACATTATTTTACATCTAAAACACGTCTTTACAATACATTTGGGTGAATACAAAAGGTCGTAAATAATTTTGAAAAACAGGTGATGAATCCTATAAATATCGGCTTAAGTCATTTCTATTAAACTAATCATACTTTTTAAATTTTTATCGTTAAGTTCACATTATTTTACATCAAAAACACGTCTTTACAATACATTTGGGTGAATACAAAAAATAGAAAAAAAATTTGGTATAAAATGGTGATAATTCCGTTAAATATCGTTTAAAGTCATTTGTATTGAACTAATCATACTTTTTATATTTTTATCGTTAAGTTCACATAATTTTACATCTAAAACACGTCTTTTCAATACATTTGGGTGAATATAAAACGTCGTAAAAAAATTTTGAAATACAGGTTATGAATCCGCTAAATATCGTCTTAAGTCATTTCTATTAATTTAATCATACTTTTTATATTTTTAACGTTAAGTTCACATTGTTTCACATCTAAAACACGTGTTTACAATACATTTGGGTGAATACAAAAAATAGAAAAACAATTTGGGAAAAAATTTGGTAAAAAATGGTGATTATTCCGCTAAATATCGTTTAAAGTCATTTGTATTGAACTAATCATACTTTTTATATTTTTATCTTTAAGTTCACATAATTTTACATCAAAATCACGTCTTTTCAATACATTTGGGTGAATACAAAAAATAGAAAAAAAATTTGGGAAAACATTTGGTAAAAAATGGTGATAATTCCGCTAAATATCGTTTAAAGTCATTTGTATTGAACTAATCATACTTTTTATATTTTTAACGTTAAGTTCACATAATTTTACATCAAAAACACGTCTTTACAATACATTTGGGTGAATACAAAAAATAGAAAAAAAATTTGGTAAAAAATGGTGATAATTCCGCTAAATATCGTTTAAAGTCATTTGTATTGAACTAATCATACTTTTTATATTTTTATCGTTAAGTTCACATAATTTTACATCTAAAACACGTCTTTTCAATACATTTGGGTGAATACAAAAGGTCGTAAAAAAATTTTGAAATACAGTTGATGAATCCGCTAAATATCGTCTTAAGTCATTTCTATTAATTTAATAATACTTTTTATATTTTTAACGTTAAGTTCACATAATTTTACATCTAAAACACGTCTTTACAATACATTTGGGTGAATATAAAAGGTCGTAAAAAAATTTTGGAAAAAATTTGGTAAAAAATGGTGATAATTCCGCTAAATATCGTTTAAAGTCATTTTTATTGAACTAATCATACTTTTTATAGTTTTATCGTTAAGTTCACATTATTTTACATCTAAAACACGTCTTTACAATACATTTGGGTGAATACAAATGTCGTAAATAATTTTGAAAAACAGGTGATGAATCCTATAAATATCGGCTTAAGTCATTTCTATTAAACTAATCATACTTTTTAAATTTTTAACGTTAAGTTCACATTATTTTACATCTAAAACACGTATTTACAATACATTTGGGTTAATACAAAAAATAGAAAAAAAATTTGTGAAAAAATTTGGTAAAAAATGGTTATAATTCCGCTAAATATCGTTTAAAGTCATTTGTATTGAACTAATCATACTTTTTATATTTTTATCGTTACGTTCACATAATTTTACATCTAAAACACGTCTTTACAATACATTTGGGTGAATATAAAAGGTCGTAAAAAAATTTTGAAAAACAGGTGATGAATCCGCTAAATATCGGCATAAGTCATTTCTATTAAGCTAATCATACTTTTTATATTTTTATCGTTAAGTTTACATTATTTTACATCTAAAACACGTCTTTACAATAAATTTGGGTGAATACAAAAAATAGAAAAAAAATTTGTGAAAAAATTTGGTAAAAAATGGTTATAATTCCGCTAAATATCGTTTAAAGTCATTTGTATTGATCTAATTATACTTTTTATAGTTTTATCGTTAAGCTCACATTATTTTACATCTAAGACGCGTCTATACAATACATTTGGGTGAATATAAAAGGTCGTAAAAAAATTTTGGAAAAAAAGGTGATGAATCCGATAAATATCGTCTAAATTCATTTGTATTGAACTAATCATACTTTTTATATTTTTATCGTTAAGTTCACATTATTTTACATCTAAAACACGTATTTACAATACATTTGGGTGAATACAAAAAATAGAAAAAAAATTTGGGAAAAAATTTGGTAAAAAATGGTGATAATTCCGCTAATTATCGTTTAAAGTCATTTGTATAGAACTAATCATACTTTTTATATTTTTATCGTTAAGTTCACATTATTTTACATCTAAAACACGTATTTACAATACATTTGGGTGAATACAAAAAATAGAATAAAAATTTGGTAAAAAATTTGGTAAAAAATGGTGATAATTCCGCTAAATATCGTTTAAAGTCATTTGTATTGAACTAATCATACTTTTTATATTTTTATCGTTAAGTTCACATAATTTTACATCTAAAACACGTCTATTCAATACATTTGGGTGAATATAAAAGGTCGTAAAAAAATTTTGAAATACAGGTGATGAATCCGCTAAATATCGGCATAAGTCATTTCTATTAAGCTAATCATACTTTTTATATTTTTATCGTTAAGTTCACATAATTTTACATCTAAAACACGTCTTTACAATACATTTGGGTGAATATAAAAGGTCGTAAAAAAATTTTGAAATACAGGTGATGAATCCGCAAAATATCGTCTTAAGTCATTTCTATTAAACTAATCATACTTTTTATATTTTTAACGTTAAGTTCACATAATTTTACATCAAAAACACGTCTTTACAATACATTTGGGTGAATACAAAAAATAGAAAAAAAATTTGGTAACAAATGGTGATAATTCCGCTAAATATCGTTTAAAGTCATTTGTATTGAACTAATCATACTTTTTATATTTTTATCGTTAAGTTTACATTATTTTACATCTAAAACACGTCTTTACAATAAATTTGGGTGAATACAAAAAATAGAAAAAAAATTTGTAAAAAAATTTGGTAAAAAATGGTTATAATTCCGCTAAATATCGTTTAAAGTCATTTGTATTGATCTAATTATACTTTTTATAGTTTTATCGTTAAGCTCACATTATTTTACATCTAAGACGCGTCTATACAATACATTTGGGTGAATATAAAAGGTCGTAAAAAAATTTTGGAAAAAAAGGTGATGAATCCGATAAATATCGTCTAAATTCATTTGTATTGAACTAATCATACTTTTTATATTTTTATCGTTAAGTTCACATTATTTTACATCTAAAACACGTATTTACAATACATTTGGGTGAATACAAAAAATAGAAAAACAATTTGGGAAAAAATTTGGTAAAAAATGGTGATTATTCCGCTAAATATCGTTTAAAGTCATTTGTATTGAACTAATCATACTTTTTATATTTTTATCGTTAAGTTCACATAATTTTACATCAAAATCACGTCTTTTCAATACATTTGGGTGAATACAAAAAATAGAAAAAAAATTTGGGAAAACATTTGGTAAAAAATGGTGATAATTCCGCTAAATATCGTTTAAAGTCATTTGTATTGAACTAATCATACTTTTTATATTTTTATCGTTAAGTTCACATAATTTTACATCAAAATCACGTCTTTTCAATACATTTGAGTGAATACAAAAAATAGAAAAAAAATTTGGGAAAACATTTGGTAAAAAATGGTGATAATTCCGCTAAATATCGTTTAAAGTCATTTGTATTGAACTAATCATACTTTTTATATTTTTATCGTTAAGTTCACATAATTTTACATCTAAAACACGTCTTTACAATACATTTGGGTGAATATAAAAGGTCGTAAAAAAATTTTGAAATACAGGTGATGAATCCGCAAAATATCGTCTTATGTCATTTCTATTAAACTAATCATACTTTTTATATTTTTAACGTTAAGTTCACATAATTTTACATCAAAAACACGACTTTACAATACATTTGGGTGAATACAAAAAATAGAAAAAAAATTTGGTAAAAAATGGTGATAATTCCGCTAAATATCGTTTAAAGTCATTTGTATTGAACCAATCATACTTTTTATATTTTTATCGTTAAGTTCACATAATTTTACATCTAAAACACGTCTTTTCAATACATTTGGGTGAATATAAAAGGTCGTAAAAAAATTTTGAAATACAGTTGATGAATCCGCTAAATATCGTCTTAAGTCATTTCTATTAATTTAATCATACTTTTTATATTTTTAACGTTAAGTTCACATAATTTTACATCTAAAACACGTCTTTACAATACATTTGGGTGAATATAAAAGGTCGTAAAAAAATTTTGGAAAAAATTTGGTAAAAAATGGTGATAATTCCGCTAAATATCGTTTAAAGTCATTTGTATTGAACTAATCATACTTTTTCTATTTTTATCGTTAAGTTCACATAATTTTACATCTAAAACACGTCTTTTCAATACATTTGGGTGAATATAAAAGGTCATAAAAAAATTTGGGAAAAAATTTGGTAAAAAATGGTGATAATTCCGCTAAATATCGTTTAAAGTCATTTGTATTGAACTAATCATACTTTTTATAGTTTTATCGTTAAGTTCACATTATTTTACATCTAAAACACGTCTTTACAATACATTTGGGTGAATACAAAAGGTCGTAAATAATTTTGAAAAACAGGTGATGAATCCTATAAATATCGGCTTAAGTCATTTCTATTAAACTAATCATACTTTTTAAATTTTTATCGTTAAGTTCACATTATTTTACATCAAAAACACGTCTTTACAATACATTTGGGTGAATACAAAAAATAGAAAAAAAATTTGGTATAAAATGGTGATAATTCCGTTAAATATCGTTTAAAGTCATTTGTATTGAACTAATCATACTTTTTATATTTTTATCGTTAAGTTCACATAAGTTTACATCTAAAACACGTCTTTTCAATACATTTGGGTGAATATAAAAGGTCGTAAAAAAATTTTGAAATACAGGTTATGAATCCGCTAAATATCGTCTTAAGTCATTTCTATTAATTTAATCATACTTTTTATATTTTTAACGTTAAGTTCACATAATTTTACATCTAAAACACGTCTTTACAATACATTTGGGTGAATATAAAAGGTCGTAAAAAAATTTTGGAAAAAATTTGGTAAAAAATGGTGATAATTCCGCTAAATATCGTTTAAAGTCATTTTTATTGAACTAATCATACTTTTTATAGTTTTATCGTTAAGTTCACATTATTTTACATCTAAAACACGTCTTTACAATACATTTGGGTGAATACAAATGTCGTAAATAATTTTGAAAAACAGGTGATGAATCCTATAAATATCGGCTTAAGTCATTTCTATTAAACTAATCATACTTTTTAAATTTTTAACGTTAAGTTCACATTATTTTACATCTAAAACACGTATTTACAATACATTTGGGTTAATACAAAAAATAGAAAAAAAATTTGTGAAAAAATTTGGTAAAAAATGGTTATAATTCCGCTAAATATCGTTTAAAGTCATTTGTATTGAACTAATCATACTTTTTATATTTTTATCGTTACGTTCACATAATTTTACATCTAAAACACGTCTTTACAATACATTTGGGTGAATATAAAAGGTCGTAAAAAAATTTTGAAAAACAGGTGATGAATCCGCTAAATATCGGCATAAGTCATTTCTATTAAGCTAATCATACTTTTTATATTTTTATCGTTAAGTTTACATTATTTTACATCTAAAACACGTCTTTACAATAAATTTGGGTGAATACAAAAAATAGAAAAAAAATTTGTGAAAAAATTTGGTAAAAAATGGTTATAATTCCGCTAAATATCGTTTAAAGTCATTTGTATTGATCTAATTATACTTTTTATAGTTTTATCGTTAAGCTCACATTATTTTACATCTAAGACGCGTCTATACAATACATTTGGGTGAATATAAAAGGTCGTAAAAAAATTTTGGAAAAAAAGGTGATGAATCCGATAAATATCGTCTAAATTCATTTGTATTGAACTAATCATACTTTTTATATTTTTATCGTTAAGTTCACATTATTTTACATCTAAAACACGTATTTACAATACATTTGGGTGAATACAAAAAATAGAAAAAAAATTTGGGAAAAAATTTGGTAAAAAATGGTGATAATTCCGCTAATTATCGTTTAAAGTCATTTGTATAGAACTAATCATACTTTTTATATTTTTATCGTTAAGTTCACATTATTTAACATCTAAAACACGTATTTACATTACATTTGGGTGAATACAAAAAATAGAATAAAAATTTGGTAAAAAATTTGGTAAAAAATGGTGATAATTCCGCTAAATATCGTTTAAAGTCATTTGTATTGAACTAATCATACTTTTTATATTTTTATCGTTAAGTTCACATAATTTTACATCTAAAACACGTCTTTACAATACATTTGGGTGAATATAAAAGGTCGTAAAAAAATTTTGAAATACAGGTGATGAATCCGCAAAATATCGTCTTAAGTCATTTCTATTAAACTAATCATACTTTTTATATTTTAAACGTTAAGTTCACATAATTTTACATCAAAAACACGTCTTTACAATACATTTGGGTGAATACAAAAAATAGAAAAAAAATTTGGTAACAAATGGTGATAATTCCGCTAAATATCGTTTAAAGTCATTTGTATTGAACTAATCATACTTTTTATATTTTTATCGTTAAGTTCACATAATTTTACATCTAAAACACGTCTATTCAATACATTTGGGTGAATATAAAAGGTCGTAAAAAAATTTTGAAATACAGGTGATGAATCCGCTAAATATCGGCATAAGTCATTTCTATTAAGCTAATCATACTTTTTATATTTTTATCGTTAAGTTTACATTATTTTACATCTAAAACACGTCTTTACAATAAATTTGGGTGAATACAAAAAATAGAAAAAAAATTTGTAAAAAAATTTGGTAAAAAATGGTTATAATTCCGCTAAATATCGTTTAAAGTCATTTGTATTGATCTAATTATACTTTTTATAGTTTTATCGTTAAGCTCACATTATTTTACATCTAAGACGCGTCTATACAATACATTTGGGTGAATATAAAAGGTCGTAAAAAAATTTTGGAAAAAAAGGTGATGAATCCGATAAATATCGTCTAAATTCATTTGTATTGAACTAATCATACTTTTTATATTTTTATCGTTACGTTCACATTATTTTACATCTAAAACACGTATTTACAATACATTTGGGTGAATACAAAAAATAGAAAAAAAATTTGGGAAAAAATTTGGTAAAAAATGGTGATAATTCCGCTAATTATCGTTTAAAGTCATTTGTCTTGAACTAATCATACTTTTTATATTTTTATCGTTAAGTTCACATTATTTTACATCTAAAACACGTATTTACAATACATTTGGGTGAATACAAAAAATAGAATAAAAATTTGGGAAAAAATTTGGTAAAAAATGGTGATAATTCCGCTAAATATCGTTTAAAGTCATTTGTATTGAACTAATCATACTTTTTATATTTTTATCGTTAAGTTCACATAATTTTACATCTAAAACACGTCTTTACAATACATTTGGGTGAATATAAAAGGTCGTAAAAAAATTTTGAAATACAGGTGATGAATCCGCAAAATATCGTCTTAAGTCATTTCTATTAAACTAATCATACTTTTTATATTTTTAACGTTAAGTTCACATAATTTTACATCAAAAACACGTCTTTACAATACATTTGGGTGAATACAAAAAATAGAAAAAAAATTTGGTAACAAATGGTGATAATTCCGCTAAATATCGTTTAAAGTCATTTGTATTGAACTAATCATACTTTTTATATTTTTATCGTTAAGTTCACATAATTTTACATCTAAAACACGTCTATTCAATACATTTGGGTGAATATAAAAGGTCGTAAAAAAATTTTGAAATACAGGTGATGAATCCGCTTAATATCGTCTTAAGTCATTTCTATAAATTTAATCATACTTTTTATATTTTTAACGTTAAGTTCACATAATTTTACATCTAAAACACGTCTTAACAATACATTTGGGTGAATATAAAAGGTCGTAAAAAAATTTTGGAAAAAATTTGGTAAAAAATGGTGATAATTCCGCTAAATATCGTTTTAAGTCATTTGTATTGAACTAATCATACTTTTTCTATTTTTATCGTTAAGTTCACATAATTTTACATCTAAAACACGTCTTTTCAATACATTTGGGTGAATACAAAAAATAGAATAAAAATTTGGGAAAAAATTTGGTAAAAAATGGTGATAATTCCGCTAAATATCGTTTAAAGTCATTTGTATTGAACTAATCATACTTTTTATATTTTTATCGTTAAGTTCACATAATTTTACATCTAAAACACGTCTTTACAATACATTTGGGTGAATATAAAAGGTCGTAAAAAAATTTTGAAATACAGGTGATGAATCCGCAAAATATCGTCTTAAGTCATTTCTATTAAACTAATCATACTTTTTATATTTTTAACGTTAAGTTCACATAATTTTACATCTAAAACACGTCTATTCAATACATTTGGGTGAATATAAAAGGTCGTAAAAAAATTTTGAAATACAGGTGATGAATCCGCTAAATATCGGCATAAGTCATTTCTATTAAGCTAATCATACTTTTTATATTTTTATCGTTAAGTTTACATTATTTTACATCTAAAACACGTCTTTACAATAAATTTGGGTGAATACAAAAAATAGAAAAAAAATTTGTAAAAAAATTTGGTAAAAAATGGTTATAATTCCGCTAAATATCGTTTAAAGTCATTTGTATTGATCTAATTATACTTTTTATAGTTTTATCGTTAAGCTCACATTATTTTACATCTAAGACGCGTCTATACAATACATTTGGGTGAATATAAAAGGTCGTAAAAAAATTTTGGAAAAAAAGGTGATGAATCCGATAAATATCGTCTAAATTCATTTGTATTGAACTAATCATACTCTTTATATTTTTATCGTTAAGTTCACATTATTTTACATCTAAAACACGTATTTACAATACATTTGGGTGAATACAAAAAATAGAAAAAAAATTTGGGAAAAAATTTGGTAAAAAATGGTGATAATTCCGCTAATTATCGTTTAAAGTCATTTGTATTGAACTAATCATACTTTTTATATTTTTATCGTTAAGTTCACATTATTTTACATCTAAAACACGTATTTACAATACATTTGGGTGAATACAAAAAATAGAATAAAAATTTGGGAAAAAATTTGGTAAAAAATGGTGATAATTCCGCTAAATATCGTTTAAAGTCATTTGTATTGAACTAATCATACTTTTTATATTTTTATCGTTAAGTTCACATAATTTTACATCTAAAACACGTCTTTACAATACATTTGGGTGAATATAAAAGGTCGTAAAAAAATTTTGAAATACAGGTGATGAATCCGCAAAATATCGTCTTAAGTCATTTCTATTAAACTAATCATACTTTTTATATTTTTAACGTTAAGTTCACATAATTTTACATCAAAAACACGTCTTTACAATACATTTGGGTGAATACAAAAAATAGAAAAAAAATTTGGTAGCAAATGGTGATAATTCCGCTAAATATCGTTTAAAGTCATTTGTATTGAACTAATCATACTTTTTATATTTTTATCGTTAAGTTCACATAATTTTACATCTAAAACACGTCTTAACAATACATTTGGGTGAATATAAAAGGTCGTAAAAAAATTTTGGAAAAAATTTGGTAAAAAATGGTGATAATTCCGCTAAATATCGTTTTAAGTCATTTGTATTGAACTAATCATACTTTTTCTATTTTTATCGTTAAGTTCACATAATTTTACATCTAAAACACGTATTTACAATACTCTTGGGTGAATACAAAAAATAGAAAAAAAATTTGGGAAAAAATTTGGTAAAAAATGGTGATAATTCCGCTAATTATCGTTTAAAGTCATTTGTATTGAACTAATCATACTTTTTATATTTTTATCGTTAAGTTCACATTATTTTACATCTAAAACACGTATTTACAATACATTTGGGTGAATACAAAAAATAGAATATAAATTTGGGAAAAAATTTGGTAAAAAATGGTCATAATTCCGCTAAATATCGTTTAAAGTCATTTGTATTGAACTAATCATACTTTTTATAGTTTTATCGTTAAGTTCACATTATTTTACATCTAAAACACGTCTTTACAATACATTTGGGTGAATACAAAAGGACGTAAATAATTTTGAAAAACAGGTGATGAATCCTATAAATATCGGCTTAAGTCATTTCTATTAAACTAATCATACTTTTTAAATTTTTATCGTTAAGTTCACATTATTTTACATCAAAAACACGTCTTTACAATACATTTGGGTGAATACAAAAAATAGAAAAAAAATTTGGTATAAAATGGTGATAATTCCGTTAAATATCGTTTAAAGTCATTTGTATTGAACTAATCATACTTTTTATATTTTTATCGTTAAGTTCACATAATTTTACATCTAAAACACGTCTTTTCAATACATTTGGGTGAATATAAAAGGTCGTAAAAAAATTTTGAAATACAGGTTATGAATCCGCTAAATATCGTCTTAAGTCATTTCTATTAATTTAATCATACTTTTTATATTTTTAACGTTAAGTTCACATTGTTTCACATCTAAAACACGTGTTTACAATACATTTGGGTGAATACAAAAAATAGAATAAAAATTTGGTAAAAAATTTGGTAAAAAATGGTGATAATTCCGCTAAATATCGTTTAAAGTCATTTGTATTGAACTAATCATACTTTTTATATTTTTATCGTTAAGTTCACATAATTTTACATCTAAAACACGTCTTTACAATACATTTGGGTGAATATAAAAGGTCGTAAAAAAATTTTGAAATACAGGTGATGAATCCGCAAAATATCGTCTTAAGTCATTTCTATTAAACTAATCATACTTTTTATATTTTTAACGTTAAGTTCACATAATTTTACATCAAAAACACGTCTTTACAATACATTTGGGTGAATACAAAAAATAGAAAAAAAATTTGGTAACAAATGGTGATAATTCCGCTAAATATCGTTTAAAGTCATTTGTATTGAACTAATCATACTTTTTATATTTTTATCGTTAAGTTCACATAATTTTACATCTAAAACACGTCTATTCAATACATTTGGGTGAATATAAAAGGTCGTAAAAAAATTTTGAAATACAGGTGATGAATCCGCTAAATATCGGCATAAGTCATTTCTATTAAGCTAATCATACTTTTTATATTTTTATCGTTAAGTTTACATTATTTTACATCTAAAACACGTCTTTACAATAAATTTGGGTGAATACAAAAAATAGAAAAAAAATTTGTAAAAAAATTTGGTAAAAAATGGTTATAATTCCGCTAAATATCGTTTAAAGTCATTTGTATTGATCTAATTATACTTTTTATAGTTTTATCGTTAAGCTCACATTATTTTACATCTAAGACGCGTCTATACAATACATTTGGGTGAATATAAAAGGTCGTAAAAAAATTTTGGAAAAAAAGGTGATGAATCCGATAAATATCGTCTAAATTCATTTGTATTGAACTAATCATACTTTTTATATTTTTATCGTTAAGTTCACATTATTTTACATCTAAAACACGTATTTACAATACATTTGGGTGAATACAAAAAATAGAAAAAAAATTTGGGAAAAAATTTGGTAAAAAATGGTGATAATTCCGCTAATTATCGTTTAAAGTCATTTGTATTGAACTAATCATACTTTTTATATTTTTATCGTTAAGTTCACATTATTTTACATCTAAAACACGTATTTACAATACATTTGGGTGAATACAAAAAATAGAATAAAAATTTGGGAAAAAATTTGGTAAAAAATGGTGATAATTCCGCTAAATATCGTTTAAAGTCATTTGTATTGAACTAATCATACTTTTTATATTTTTATCGTTAAGTTCACATAATTTTACATCTAAAACACGTCTTTACAATACATTTGGGTGAATATAAAAGGTCGTAAAAAAATTTTGAAATACAGGTGATGAATCCGCAAAATATCGTCTTAAGTCATTTCTATTAAACTAATCATACTTTTTATATTTTTAACGTTAAGTTCACATAATTTTACATCAAAAACACGTCATTACAATACATTTGGGTGAATACAAAAAATAGAAAAAAAATTTGGTAACAAATGGTGATAATTCCGCTAAATATCGTTTAAAGTCATTTGTATTGAACTAATCATACTTTTTATATTTTTATCGTTAAGTTCACATAATTTTACATCTAAAACACGTCTATTCAATACATTTGGGTGAATATAAAAGGTCGTAAAAAAATTTTGAAATACAGGTGATGAATCCGCTAAATATCGTCTTAAGTCATTTCTATAAATTTAATCATACTTTTTATATTTTTAACGTTAAGTTCACATAATTTTACATCTAAAACACGTCTTAACAATACATTTGGGTGAATATAAAAGGTCGTAAAAAAATTTTGGAAAAAATTTGGTAAAAAATGGTGATAATTCCGCTAAATATCGTTTAAAGTCATTTGTATTGAACTAATCATACTTTTTATATTTTTAACGTTAAGTTCACATAATTTTACATCTAAAACACGTCTTTACAATACATTTGGGTGAATATAAAAGGTCGTAAAAAAATTTTGAAATACAGGTGATGAATCCGCTAAATATCGGCATAAGTCATTTCTATTAAGCTAATCATACTTTTTATATTTTTATCGTTAAGTTTACATTATTTTACATCTAAAACACGTCTTTACAATAAATTTGGGTGAATACAAAAAATAGAAAAAAAATTTGTAAAAAAATTTGGTAAAAAATGGTTATAATTCCGCTAAATATCGTTTAAAGTCATTTGTATTGATCTAATTATACTTTTTATAGTTTTATCGTTAAGCTTACATTATTTTACATCTAAGACGCGTCTATACAATACATTTGGGTGAATATAAAAGGTCGTAAAAAAATTTTGAAATACAGGTGATGAATCCGCAAAATATCGTCTTAAGTCATTTCTATTAAACTAATCATACTTTTTATATTTTTAACGTTAAGTTCACATAATTTTACATCAAAAACACGTCTTTACAATACATTTGGGTGAATACAAAAAATAGAAAAAAAATTTGGTAACAAATGGTGATAATTCCGCTAAATATCGTTTAAAGTCATTTGTATTGAACTAATCATACTTTTTATATTTTTATCGTTAAGTTCACATAATTTTACATCTAAAACACGTCTTTTCAATACATTTGGGTGAATATAAAAGGTCGTAAAAAAATTTGGGAATAAATTTGGTAAAAAATGGTGATAATTCCGCTAAATATCGTTTAAAGTCATTTGTATTGAAATAATCATACTTTTTATATTTTTATCGTTAAGTTCACATTATTTTACATCTAAAACACGTATTTACAATACACTTGGGTGAATACAAAAAATAGAAAAAAAATTTGGGAAAAAATTTGGTAAAAAATGGTGATAATTCCGCTAATTATCGTTTAAAGTCATTTGTATTGAACTAATCATACTTTTTATATTTTTATCGTTAAGTTCACATTATTTTACATCTAAAACACGTATTTACAATACATTTGGGTGAATACAAAAAATAGAATAAAAATTTGGGAAAAAATTTGGTAAAAAATGGTGATAATTCCGCTAAATATCGTTTAAAGTCATTTGTATTGAACTAATCATACTTTTTATATTTTTATCGTTAAGTTCACATAATTTTACATCTAAAACACGTCTTTACAATACATTTGGGTGAATATAAAAGGTCGTAAAAAAATTTTGAAATACAGGTGATGAATCCGCTAAATATCGTTTTAATTCATTTCTATTAAACTAATCATACTTTTTATATTTTTAACGTTAAGTTCACATTATTTTACATCTAAAACACGTATTTACAATACATTTGGGTGAATACAAAAAATAGAAAAAAAATTTGGGAAAAAATTTGGTAAAAAATGGTGATAATTCTGCTAAATATCGTTTAAAGTCATTTGTATTAAACTAATCATACTTTTTATATTTTTATCGTTAAGTTCACATAATTTTACATCTAAAACACGTCTTTGCAATACATTTGGGTGAATATAAAAGGTCGTAAAAAAATTTTGAACTACAGGTGATGAATCCGCTAAATATCGTCTTAAGTCATTTCTATTAAACTAATCATACTTTTTATATTTTTAACATTAAGTTCACATTATTTTACATCTAAAACACGTCTTTACAATACATTTGGGTGAATATAAAAGGTCGTAAAAAAATTTTGAAATACAGGTGATGAATCCGCTAAATATCGGCATAAGTCATTTCTATTAAGCTAATCATACTTTTTATATTTGGTAAAAAATGGTGATAATTCCGCTAAATATCGTTTAAAGTCATTTGTATTGAACTAATCATACTTTTTATATTTTTATCGTTAAGTTCATATAATTTTACATCTAAAACACGTCTTTACAATACATTTGGGTGAATATAAAAGGTCGTAAAAAAACTTTGAAAAACAGGTGATGAATCCGCTAAATATCATCTTAAGTCATTTCTATTAAACTAATCATACTTTTTATATTTTTATCGTTAAGTTCACATAATTTTACATCTAAAACACGTCTTTACAATAAATTTGGGTGAATATAAAAGGTCGTAAAAAAATTTTGAAATACAGTTGATGAATCCGCTAAATATCGTCTTAAGTCATTTCTATTAATTTAATCATACTTTTTATATTTTTAACGTTAAGTTCACATAATTTTACATCTAAAACACGTCTTTACAATACATTTGGGTGAATATATAAGGTCGTAAAAAAATTTTGGAAAAAATTTGGTAAAAAATGGTGATAATTCCGCTAAATATCGTTTAAAGTCATTTGTATTGAACTAATCATACTTTTTCTATTTTTATCGTTAAGTTCACATAATTTTACATCTAAAACACGTCTTTTCAATACATTTGGGTGAATATAAAAGGTCGTAAAAAAATTTGGGAAAAAATTTGGTAAAAAATGGTGATAATTCCGCTAAATATCGTTTAAAGTCATTTGTATTGAACTAATCATACTTTTTATAGTTTTATCGTTAAGTTCACATTATTTTACATCTAAAACACGTCTTTACAATACATTTGGGTGAATACAAAAGGTCGTAAATAATTTTTAAATACAGGTGATGAATCCGCTAAATATCGTCTTAAGTCATTTCTATTAAACTAATCATACTTTTTATATTTTTAACGTTAAGTTCACATTATTTTACATCTAAAACACGTGTTTACAAAACATTTGGGTGAATACAAATAATAGAAAAAAAATTTGGTAAAAAATGGTGATAATTCCGCTAATTATCGTTTAAAGTCATTTGTATTGAACTAATCATACTTTTTCTATTTTTATCGTTAAGTTCACATAATTTTACATCTAAAACACGTCTTTTCAATACATTTGGGTGAATATAAAAGGTCGTAAAAAAATTTGGGAAAAAATTTGGTAAAAAATGGTGATAATTCCGCTAAATATCGTTTAAAGTCATTTGTATTGAACTAATCATACTTTTTATAGTTTTATCGTTAAGTTCACATTATTTTACATCTAAAACACGTCTTTACAATACATTTGGGTGAATACAAAAGGTCGTAAATAATTTTTAAATACAGGTGATGAATCCGCTAAATATCGTCTTAAGTCATTTCTATTAAACTAATCATACTTTTTATATTTTTAACGTTAAGTTCACATTATTTTACATCTAAAACACGTGTTTACAAAACATTTGGGTGAATACAAATAATAGAAAAAAAATTTGGTAAAAAATGGTGATAATTCCGCTAATTATCGTCTTAAGTCATTTCTATTAAACTAATCATACTTTTTATATTTTTAACATTAAGTTCACATTATTTTACATCTAAAACACGTCTTTACAATACATTTGGGTGAATATAAAAGGTCGTAAAAAAATTTTGAAATACAGGTGATGAATCCGCTAAATATCGGCATAAGTCATTTCTATTAAGCTAATCATACTTTTTATATTTGGTAAAAAATGGTGATAATTCCGCTAAATATCGTTTAAAGTCATTTGTATTGAACTAATCATACTTTTTATATTTTTATCGTTAAGTTCATATAATTTTACATCTAAAACACGTCTTTACAATACATTTGGGTGAATATAAAAGGTCGTAAAAAAACTTTGAAAAACAGGTGATGAATCCGCTAAATATCATCTTAAGTCATTTCTATTAAACTAATCATACTTTTTATATTTTTATCGTTAAGTTCACATAATTTTACATCTAAAACACGTCTTTACAATAAATTTGGGTGAATATAAAAGGTCGTAAAAAAATTTTGAAATACAGTTGATGAATCCGCTAAATATCGTCTTAAGTCATTTCTATTAATTTAATCATACTTTTTATATTTTTAACGTTAAGTTCACATAATTTTACATCTAAAACACGTCTTTACAATACATTTGGGTGAATATATAAGGTCGTAAAAAAATTTTGGAAAAAATTTGGTAAAAAATGGTGATAATTCCGCTAAATATCGTTTAAAGTCATTTGTATTGAACTAATCATACTTTTTCTATTTTTATCGTTAAGTTCACATAATTTTACATCTAAAACACGTCTTTTCAATACATTTGGGTGAATATAAAAGGTCGTAAAAAAATTTGGGAAAAAATTTGGTAAAAAATGGTGATAATTCCGCTAAATATCGTTTAAAGTCATTTGTATTGAACTAATCATACTTTTTATAGTTTTATCGTTAAGTTCACATTATTTTACATCTAAAACACGTCTTTACAATACATTTGGGTGAATACAAAAGGTCGTAAATAATTTTTAAATACAGGTGATGAATCCGCTAAATATCGTCTTAAGTCATTTCTATTAAACTAATCATACTTTTTATATTTTTAACGTTAAGTTCACATTATTTTACATCTAAAACACGTGTTTACAAAACATTTGGGTGAATACAAATAATAGAAAAAAAATTTGGTAAAAAATGGTGATAATTCCGCTAATTATCGTTTAAAGTCATTTGTATTGAACTAATCATACTTTTTATATTTTTATCGTTAAGTTCACATTATTTTACATCTAAAACACGTATTTACAATACATTTGGGTGAATACAAAAAATAGAATAAAAATTTGGGAAAAAATTTGGTAAAAAATGGTGATAATTCCGCTAAATATCGTTTAAAGTCATTTGTATTGAACTAATCATACTTTTTATATTTTTATCGTTAATTTCACATAATTTTACATCTAAAATACGTCTTTACAATACATTTGGGTGAATATAAAAGGTCGTAAAAAAATTTTGAAATACAGGTGATGAATCCGCTAAATATCGTTTTAATTCATTTCTATTAAACTAATCATACTTTTTATATTTTTAACGTTAAGTTCACATTATTTTACATCTAAAACACGTATTTACAATACATTTGGGTGAATACAAAAAATAGAAAAAAAATTTGGGAAAAAATTTGGTAAAAAATGGTGATAATTCTGCTAAATATCGTTTAAAGTCATTTGTATTAAACTAATCATACTTTTTATATTTTTATCGTTAAGTTCACATAATTTTACATCTAAAACACGTCTTTGCAATACATTTGGTGAATATAAAAGGTCGTAAAAAAATTTTGAAATACAGGTGATGAATCCGCTAAATATCGTCTTAAGTCATTTCTATTAAACTAATCATACTTTTTATATTTTTAACATTAAGTTCACATTATTTTACATCTAAAACACGTCTTTACAATACATTTGGGTGAATATAAAAGGTCGTAAAAAAATTTTGAAATACAGGTGATGAATCCGCTAAATATCGGCATAAGTCATTTCTATTAAGCTAATCATACTTTTTATATTTGGTAAAAAATGGTGATAATTCCGCTAAATATCGTTTAAAGTCATTTGTATTGAACTAATCATACTTTTTATATTTTTATCGTTAAGTTCATATAATTTTACATCTAAAACACGTCTTTACAATACATTTGGGTGAATATAAAAGGTCGTAAAAAAACTTTGAAAAACAGGTGATGAATCCGCTAAATATCATCTTAAGTCATTTCTATTAAACTAATCATACTTTTTATATTTTTATCGTTAAGTTCACATAATTTTACATCTAAAACACGTCTTTACAATAAATTTGGGTGAATATAAAAGGTCGTAAAAAAATTTTGAAATACAGTTGATGAATCCGCTAAATATCGTCTTAAGTCATTTCTATTAATTTAATCATACTTTTTATATTTTTAACGTTAAGTTCACATAATTTTACATCTAAAACACGTCTTTACAATACATTTGGGTGAATATATAAGGTCGTAAAAAAATTTTGGAAAAAATTTGGTAAAAAATGGTGATAATTCCGCTAAATATCGTTTAAAGTCATTTGTATTGAACTAATCATACTTTTTCTATTTTTATCGTTAAGTTCACATAATTTTACATCTAAAACACGTCTTTTCAATACATTTGGGTGAATATAAAAGGTCGTAAAAAAATTTGGGAAAAAATTTGGTAAAAAATGGTGATAATTCCGCTAAATATCGTTTAAAGTCATTTGTATTGAACTAATCATACTTTTTATAGTTTTATCGTTAAGTTCACATTATTTTACATCTAAAACACGTATTTACAATACATTTGGGTGAATAAAAAAGGTCGTAAATAATTTTTAAAAACAGGTGATGAATCCGCTAAATATCATCTTAAGTCATTTCTATTAAACTAATCATACTTTTTATATTTTTATCGTTAAGTTCACATAATTTTACATCTAAAACACGTCTTTACAATAAATTTGGGTGAATATAAAAGGTCGTAAAAAAATTTTGAAATACAGTTGATGAATCCGCTAAATATCGTCTTAAGTCATTTCTATTAATTTAATCATACTTTTTATATTTTTAACGTTAAGTTCACATAATTTTACATCTAAAACACGTCTTTACAATACATTTGGGTGAATATATAAGGTCGTAAAAAAATTTTGGAAAAAATTTGGTAAAAAATGGTGATAATTCCGCTAAATATCGTTTAAAGTCATTTGTATTGAACTAATCATACTTTTTCTATTTTTATCGTTAAGTTCACATAATTTTACATCTAAAACACGTCTTTTCAATACATTTGGGTGAATATAAAAGGTCGTAAAAAAATTTGGGAAAAAATTTGGTAAAAAATGGTGATAATTCCGCTAAATATCGTTTAAAGTCATTTGTATTGAACTAATCATACTTTTTATAGTTTTATCGTTAAGTTCACATTATTTTACATCTAAAACACGTATTTACAATACATTTGGGTGAATAAAAAAGGTCGTAAATAATTTTTAAATACAGGTGATGAATCCGCTAAATATCGTCTTAAGTCATTTCTATTAAACTAATCATACTTTTTATATTTTTAACGTTAAGTTCACATTATTTTACATCTAAAACACGTGTTTACAAAACATTTGGGTGAATACAAATAATAGAAAAAAAATTTGGTAAAAAATGGTGATAATTCCGCTAATTATCGTTTAAAGTCATTTGTATTGAACTAATCATACTTTTTATATTTTTATCGTTAAGTTCACATTATTTTACATCTAAAACACGTATTTACAATACATTTGGGTGAATACAAAAAATAGAATAAAAATTTGGGAAAAAATTTGGTAAAAAATGGTGATAATTCCGCTAAATATCGTTTAAAGTCATTTGTATTGAACTAATCATACTTTTTATATTTTTATCGTTAATTTCACATAATTTTACATCTAAAACACGTCTTTACAATACATTTGGGTGAATATAAAAGGTCGTAAAAAAATTTTGAAATACAGGTGATGAATCCGCTAAATATCGTTTTAATTCATTTCTATTAAACTAATCATACTTTTTATATTTTTAACGTTAAGTTCACATTATTTTACATCTAAAACACGTATTTACAATACATTTGGGTGAATACAAAAAATAGAAAAAAAATTTGGGAAAAAATTTGGTAAAAAATGGTGATAATTCTGCTAAATATCGTTTAAAGTCATTTGTATTAAACTAATCATACTTTTTATATTTTTATCGTTAAGTTCACATAATTTTACATCTAAAACACGTCTTTGCAATACATTTGGTGAATATAAAAGGTCGTAAAAAAATTTTGAAATACAGGTGATGAATCCGCTAAATATCGTCTTAAGTCATTTCTATTAAACTAATCATACTTTTTATATTTTTAACATTAAGTTCACATTATTTTACATCTAAAACACGTCTTTACAATACATTTGGGTGAATATAAAAGGTCGTAAAAAAATTTTGAAATACAGGTGATGAATCCGCTAAATATCGGCATAAGTCATTTCTATTAAGCTAATCATACTTTTTATATTTGGTAAAAAATGGTGATAATTCCGCTAAATATCGTTTAAAGTCATTTGTATTGAACTAATCATACTTTTTATATTTTTATCGTTAAGTTCACATTATTTTACATCTAAAACACGTCTTTACAATACATTTGGGTGAATACAAAAGGTCGTAAATAATTTTTAAATACAGGTGATGAATCCGCTAAATATCGTCTTAAGTCATTTCTATTAAACTAATCATACTTTTTATATTTTTAACGTTAAGTTCACATTATTTTACATCTAAAACACGTGTTTACAAAACATTTGGGTGAATACAAATAATAGAAAAAAAATTTGGTAAAAAATGGTGATAATTCCGCTAATTATCGTTTAAAGTCATTTGTATTGAACTAATCATACTTTTTCTATTTTTATCGTTAAGTTCACATAATTTTACATCTAAAACACGTCTTTTCAATACATTTGGGTGAATATAAAAGGTCGTAAAAAAATTTGGGAAAAAATTTGGTAAAAAATGGTGATAATTCCGCTAAATATCGTTTAAAGTCATTTGTATTGAACTAATCATACTTTTTATAGTTTTATCGTTAAGTTCACATTATTTTACATCTAAAACACGTCTTTACAATACATTTGGGTGAATACAAAAGGTCGTAAATAATTTTTAAATACAGGTGATGAATCCGCTAAATATCGTCTTAAGTCATTTCTATTAAACTAATCATACTTTTTATATTTTTAACGTTAAGTTCACATTATTTTACATCTAAAACACGTGTTTACAAAACATTTGGGTGAATACAAATAATAGAAAAAAAATTTGGTAAAAAATGGTGATAATTCCGCTAATTATCGTCTTAAGTCATTTCTATTAAACTAACCATACTTTTTATATTTTTAACATTAAGTTCACATTATTTTACATCTAAAACACGTCTTTACAATACATTTGGGTGAATATAAAAGGTTGTAAAAAAATTTTGAAATACAGGTGATGAATCCGCTAAATATCGGCATAAGTCATTTCTATTAAGCTAATCATACTTTTTATATTTGGTAAAAAATGGTGATAATTCCGCTAAATATCGTTTAAAGTCATTTGTATTGAACTAATCATACTTTTTATATTTTTATCGTTAAGTTCATATAATTTTACATCTAAAACACGTCTTTACAATACATTTGGGTGAATATAAAAGGTCGTAAAAAAACTTTGAAAAACAGGTGATGAATCCGCTAAATATCATCTTAAGTCATTTCTATTAAACTAATCATACTTTTTATATTTTTATCGTTAAGTTCACATAATTTTACATCTAAAACACGTCTTTGCAATACATTTGGGTGAATATAAAAGGTCGTAAAAAAATTTTGAAATACAGGTGATGAATCCGCTAAATATCGTCTTAAGTCATTTCTATTAAACTAATCATACTTTTTATATTTTTAACATTAAGTTCACATTATTTTACATCTAAAACACGTGTTTACAAAACATTTGGGTGAATACAAAAAATAGAAAAAAAATTTGGTAAAAAATGGTGATAATTCCGCTAAATATCGTTTAAAGTCATTTGTATTGAACTAATCATACTTTTTATATTTTTATCGTTAAGTTCACATAATTTTACATCTAAAAAACGTCTTTACAATACATTTGGGTGAATATAAAAGGTCGTAAATAATTTTTAAATACAGTTGATGAATCCGCTAAATATCGTCTTAAGTCATTTCTATTAATTTAATCATACTTTTTATATTTTTAACGTTAAGTTCACATAATTTTACATCTAAAACACGTCTTTACAATACATTTGGGTGAATATATAAGGTCGTAAAAAAATTTTGGAAAAAATTTGGTAAAAAATGGTGATAATTCCGCTAAATATCGTTTAAAGTCATTTGTATTGAACTAATCATACTTTTTCTATTTTTATCGTTAAGTTCACATAATTTTACATCTAAAACACGTCTTTTCAATACATTTGGGTGAATATAAAAGGTCGTAAAAAAATTTGGGAAAAAATTTGGTAAAAAATGGTGATAATTCCGCTAAATATCGTTTAAAGTCATTTGTATTGAACTAATCATACTTTTTATAGTTTTATCGTTAAGTTCACATTATTTTACATCTAAAACACGTCTTTACAATACATTTGGGTGAATACAAAAGGTCGTAAATAATTTTTAAATACAGGTGATGAATCCGCTAAATATCGTCTTAAGTCATTTCTATTAAACTAATCATACTTTTTATATTTTTAACGTTAAGTTCACATTATTTTACATCTAAAACACGTGTTTACAAAACATTTGGGTGAATACAAATAATAGAAAAAAAATTTGGTAAAAAATGGTGATAATTCCGCTAATTATCGTTTAAAGTCATTTGTATTGAACTAATCATACTTTTTATATTTTTATCGTTAAGTTCACATTATTTTACATCTAAAACACGTATTTACAATACATTTGGGTGAATACAAAAAATAGAATAAAAATTTGGGAAAAAATTTGGTAAAAAATGGTGATAATTCCGCTAAATATCGTTTAAAGTCATTTGTATTGAACTAATCATACTTTTTATATTTTTATCGTTAATTTCACATAATTTTACATCTAAAACACGTCTTTACAATACATTTGGGTGAATATAAAAGGTCGTAAAAAAATTTTGAAATACAGGTGATGAATCCGCTAAATATCGTTTTAATTCCTTTCTATTAAACTAATCATACTTTTTATATTTTTAACGTTAAGTTCACATTATTTTACATCTAAAACACGTATTTACAATACATTTGGGTGAATACAAAAAATAGAAAAAAAATTTGGGAAAAAATTTGGTAAAAAATGGTGATAATTCTGCTAAATATCGTTTAAAGTCATTTGTATTAAACTAATCATACTTTTTATATTTTTATCGTTAAGTTCACATAATTTTACATCTAAAACACGTCTTTGCAATACATTTGGTGAATATAAAAGGTCGTAAAAAAATTTTGAAATACAGGTGATGAATCCGCTAAATATCGTCTTAAGTCATTTCTATTAAACTAATCATACTTTTTATATTTTTAACATTAAGTTCACATTATTTTACATCTAAAACGCGTCTTTACAATACATTTGGGTGAATATAAAAGGTCGTAAAAAAATTTTGAAATACAGGTGATGAATCCGCTAAATATCGGCATAAGTCATTTCTATTAAGCTAATCATACTTTTTATATTTGGTAAAAAATGGTGATAATTCCGCTAAATATCGTTTAAAGTCATTTGTATTGAACTAATCATACTTTTTATATTTTTATCGTTAAGTTCATATAATTTTACATCTAAAACACGTCTTTACAATACATTTGGGTGAATATAAAAGGTCGTAAAAAAACTTTGAAAAACAGGTGATGAATCCGCTAAATATCATCTTAAGTCATTTCTATTAAACTAATCATACTTTTTATATTTTTATCGTTAAGTTCACATAATTTTACATCTAAAACACGTCTTTACAATAAATTTGGGTGAATATAAAAGGTCGTAAAAAAATTTTGAAATACAGTTGATGAATCCGCTAAATATCGTCTTAAGTCATTTCTATTAATTTAATCATACTTTTTATATTTTTAACGTTAAGTTCACATAATTTTACATCTAAAACACGTCTTTACAATACATTTGGGTGAATATATAAGGTCGTAAAAAAATTTTGGAAAAAATTTGGTAAAAAATGGTGATAATTCCGCTAAATATCGTTTAAAGTCATTTGTATTGAACTAATCATACTTTTTCTATTTTTATCGTTAAGTTCACATAATTTTACATCTAAAACACGTCTTTTCAATACATTTGGGTGAATATAAAAGGTCGTAAAAAAATTTGGGAAAAAATTTGGTAAAAAATGGTGATAATTCCGCTAAATATCGTTTAAAGTCATTTGTATTGAACTAATCATACTTTTTATAGTTTTATCGTTAAGTTCACATTATTTTACATCTAAAACACGTATTTACAATACATTTGGGTGAATAAAAAAGGTCGTAAATAATTTTTAAATACAGGTGATGAATCCGCTAAATATCGTCTTAAGTCATTTCTATTAAACTAATCATACTTTTTATATTTTTAACGTTAAGTTCACATTATTTTACATCTAAAACACGTGTTTACAAAACATTTGGGTGAATACAAATAATAGAAAAAAAATTTGGTAAAAAATGGTGATAATTCCGCTAATTATCGTTTAAAGTCATTTGTATTGAACTAATCATACTTTTTATATTTTTATCGTTAAGTTCACATTATTTTACATCTAAAACACGTATTTACAATACATTTGGGTGAATACAAAAAATAGAATAAAAATTTGGGAAAAAATTTGGTAAAAAATGGTGATAATTCCGCTAAATATCGTTTAAAGTCATTTGTATTGAACTAATCATACTTTTTATATTTTTATCGTTAATTTCACATAATTTTACATCTAAAACACGTCTTTACAATACATTTGGGTGAATATAAAAGGTCGTAAAAAAATTTTGAAATACAGGTGATGAATCCGCTAAATATCGTTTTAATTCATTTCTATTAAACTAATCATACTTTTTATATTTTTAACGTTAAGTTCACATTATTTTACATCTAAAACACGTATTTACAATACATTTGGGTGAATACAAAAAATAGAAAAAAAATTTGGGAAAAAATTTGGTAAAAAATGGTGATAATTCTGCTAAATATCGTTTAAAGTCATTTGTATTAAACTAATCATACTTTTTATATTTTTATCGTTAAGTTCACATAATTTTACATCTAAAACACGTCTTTGCAATACATTTGGGTGAATATAAAAGGTCGTAAAAAAATTTTGAAATACAGGTGATGAATCCGCTAAATATCGTCTTAAGTCATTTCTATTAAACTAATCATACTTTTTATATTTTTAACATTAAGTTCACATTATTTTACATCTAAAACACGTGTTTACAAAACATTTGGGTGAATACAAAAAATAGAAAAAAAATTTGGTAAAAAATGGTGATAATTCCGCTAAATATCGTTTAAAGTCATTTGTATTGAACTAATCATACTTTTTATATTTTTATCGTTAAGTTCACATAATTTTACATCTAAAAAACGTCTTTACAATACATTTGGGTGAATATAAAAGGTCGTAAAAAAATTTTGAAATACAGGTGATGAATCCGCTAAATATCGTCTTAAGTCATTTCTATTAAACTAATCATACTTTTTATATTTTTAACGTTAAGTTCACATTATTTTACATCTAAAACACGTGTTTACAAAACATTTGGGTGAATACAAAAAATAGAAAAAAAATTTGGTAAAAAATGGTGATAATTCCGCTAAATATCGTTTAAAGTCATTTGTATTGAACTAATCATACTTTTTATATTTTTATCGTTACGTTCACATAATTTTACATCTAAAACACGTCTTTACAATACATTTGGGTGAATATAAAAGGTCGTAAAAAAATTTTGAAAAACAGGTGATGAATCCGCTAAATATCGGCATAAGTCATTTCTATTAAGCTAATCATACTTTTTATATTTGGTAAAAAATGGTGATAATTCCGCTAAATATCGTTTAAAGTCATTTGTATTGAACTAATCATACTTTTTATATTTTTATCGTTAAGTTCATATAATTTTACATCTAAAACACGTCTTTACAATACATTTGGGTGAATATAAAAGGTCGTAAAAAAACTTTGAAAAACAGGTGATGAATCCGCTAAATATCATCTTAAGTCATTTCTATTAAACTAATCATACTTTTTATATTTTTATCGTTAAGTTCACATAATTTTACATCTAAAACACGTCTTTACAATAAATTTGGGTGAATATAAAAGGTCGTAAAAAAATTTTGAAATACAGTTGATGAATCCGCTAAATATCGTCTTAAGTCATTTCTATTAATTTAATCATACTTTTTATATTTTTAACGTTAAGTTCACATAATTTTTCATCTAAAACACGTCTTTACAATACATTTGGGTGAATATATAAGGTCGTAAAAAAATTTCGGAAAAAATTTGGTAAAAAATGGTGATAATTCCGCTAAATATCGTTTAAAGTCATTTGTATTGAACTAATCATACTTTTTCTATTTTTATCGTTAAGTTCACATAATTTTACATCTAAAACACGTCTTTTCAATACATTTGGGTGAATATTAAAGGTCGTAAAAAAATTTGGGAAAAAATTTGGTAAAAAATGGTGATAATTCCGCTAAATATCGTTTAAAGTCATTTGTATTGATCTAATTATACTTTTTATAGTTTTATCGTTAAGCTCACATTATTTTACATCTAAGACGCGTCTATACAATACATTTGGGTGAATATAAAAGGTCGTAAAAAAATTTTGGAAAAAAAGGTGATGAATCCGATAAATATCGTCTAAATTCATTTGTATTGAACTAATCATACTTTTTATATTTTTATCGTTAAGTTCACATTATTTTACATCTAAAACACGTATTTACAATACATTTGGGTGAATACAAAAAATAGAAAAAAAATTTGGGAAAAAATTTGGTAAAAAATGGTGATAATTCCGCTAATTATCGTTTAAAGTCATTTGTATTGAACTAATCATACTTTTTATATTTTTATCGTTAAGTTCACATTATTTTACATCTAAAACACGTATTTACAATACATTTGGGTGAATACAAAAAATAGAATAAAAATTTGTAAAAAAATTTGGTAAAAAATGGTGATAATTCCGCTAAATATCGTTTAAAGTCATTTGTATTGAACTAATCATACTTTTTATATTTTTATCGTTAAGTTCACATAATTTTACATCTAAAACACGTCTTTACAATACATTTGGGTGAATATAAAAAATAGAAAAAAAATTTGGTAACAAATGGTGATAATTCCGCTAAATATCGTTTAAAGTCATTTGTATTGAACTAATCATACTTTTTATATTTTTATCGTTAAGTTCACATAATTTTACATCTAAAACACGTCTATTCAATACATTTGGGTGAATATAAAAGGTCGTAAAAAAATTTTGAAATACAGGTGATGAATCCGCTAAATATCGTCTTAAGTCATTTCTATTAATTTAATCATACTTTTTATATTTTTAACGTTAAGTTCACATAATTTTACATCTAAAACACGTCTTAACAATACATTTGGGTGAATATAAAAGGTCGTAAAAAAATTTTGGAAAAAATTTGGTAAAAAATGGTGATAATTCCGCTAAATATCGTTTTAAGTCATTTGTATTGAACTAATCATACTTTTTCTATTTTTATCGTTAAGTTCACATAATTTTACATCTAAAACACGTCTTTTCAATGCATTTGGGTGAATATAAAAGGTCGTAAAAAAATTTGGGAAAAAATTTGGTAAAAAATGGTGATAATTCCGCTAAATATCGTTTAAAGTCATTTGTATTGAACTAATCATACTTTTTATATTTTTATCGTTAAGTTCACATTATTTTACATCTAAAACACGTATTTACAATACACTTGGGTGAATACAAAAAATAGAAAAAAAATTTGGGAAAAAATTTGGTAAAAAATGGTGATAATTCCGCTAATTATCGTTTAAAGTCATTTGTATTGAACTAATCATACTTTTTATATTTTTATCGTTAAGTTCACATAATTTTACATCTAAAACACGTCTTAATAATACATTTGGGTGAATATAAAAGGTCGTAAAAAAATTTTGGAAAAAATTTGGTAAAAAATGGTGATAATTCCGCTAAATATCGTTTAAAGTCATTTATATTGAACTAATCATACTTTTTATATTTTTAACATTAAGTTCACATTATTTTACATCTAAAACACGTCTTTACAATACATTTGGGTGAATATAAAAGGTCGTAAAAAAATTTTGAAATACAGGTGATGAATCCGCTAAATATCGTCTTAAGTCATTTCTATTAAACTAATCATACTTTTTATATTTTTAACATTAAGTTCACATTATTTTACATCTAAAACACGTCTTTACAATACATTTGGGTGAATATAAAAGGTCGTAAAAAAATTTTGAAATACAGGTGATGAATCCGCTAAATATCGGCATAAGTCATTTCTATTAAGCTAATCATACTTTTTATATTTGGTAAAAAATGGTGATAATTCCGCTAAATATCGTTTAAAGTCATTTGTATTGAACTAATCATACTTTTTATATTTTTATCGTTAAGTTCATATAATTTTACATCTAAAACACGTCTTTACAATACATTTGGGTGAATATAAAAGGTCGTAAAAAAACTTTGAAAAACAGGTGATGAATCCGCTAAATATCATCTTAAGTCATTTCTATTAAACTAATCATACTTTTTATATTTTTATCGTTAAGTTCACATAATTTTACATCTAAAACACGTCTTTACAATAAATTTGGGTGAATATAAAAGGTCGTAAAAAAATTTTGAAATACAGTTGATGAATCCGCTAAATATCGTCTTAAGTCATTTCTATTAATTTAATCATACTTTTTATATTTTTAACGTTAAGTTCACATAATTTTACATCTAAAACACGTCTTTACAATACATTTGGGTGAATATATAAGGTCGTAAAAAAATTTTGGAAAAAATTTGGTAAAAAATGGTGATAATTCCGCTAAATATCGTTTAAAGTCATTTGTATTGAACTAATCATACTTTTTCTATTTTTATCGTTAAGTTCACATAATTTTACATCTAAAACACGTCTTTTCAATACATTTGGGTGAATATAAAAGGTCGTAAAAAAATTTGGGAAAAAATTTGGTAAAAAATGGTGATAATTCCGCTAAATATCGTTTAAAGTCATTTGTATTGAACTAATCATACTTTTTATAGTTTTATCGTTAAGTTCACATTATTTTACATCTAAAACACGTATTTACAATACATTTGGGTGAATAAAAAAGGTCGTAAATAATTTTTAAATACAGGTGATGAATCCGCTAAATATCGTCTTAAGTCATTTCTATTAAACTAATCATACTTTTTATATTTTTAACGTTAAGTTCACATTATTTTACATCTAAAACACGTGTTTACAAAACATTTGGGTGAATACAAATAATAGAAAAAAAATTTGGTAAAAAATGGTGATAATTCCGCTAATTATCGTTTAAAGTCATTTGTATTGAACTAATCATACTTTTTATATTTTTATCGTTAAGTTCACATTATTTTACATCTAAAACACGTATTTACAATACATTTGGGTGAATACAAAAAATAGAATAAAAATTTGGGAAAAAATTTGGTAAAAAATGGTGATAATTCCGCTAAATATCGTTTAAAGTCATTTGTATTGAACTAATCATACTCTTTATATTTTTATCGTTAATTTCACATAATTTTACATCTAAAACACGTCTTTACAATACATTTGGGTGAATATAAAAGGTCGTAAAAAAATTTTGAAATACAGGTGATGAATCCGCTAAATATCGTTTTAATTCATTTCTATTAAACTAATCATACTTTTTATATTTTTAACGTTAAGTTCACATTATTTTACATCTAAAACACGTATTTACAATACATTTGGGTGAATACAAAAAATAGAAAAAAAATTTGGGAAAAAATTTGGTAAAAAATGGTGATAATTCTGCTAAATATCGTTTAAAGTCATTTGTATTAAACTAATCATACTTTTTATATTTTTATCGTTAAGTTCACATAATTTTACATCTAAAACACGTCTTTGCAATACATTTGGGTGAATATAAAAGGTCGTAAAAAAATTTTGAAATACAGGTGATGAATCCGCTAAATATCGTCTTAAGTCATTTCTATTAAACTAATCATACTTTTTATATTTTTAACATTAAGTTCACATTATTTTACATCTAAAACACGTGTTTACAAAACATTTGGGTGAATACAAAAAATAGAAAAAAAATTTGGTAAAAAATGGTGATAATTCCGCTAAATATCGTTTAAAGTCATTTGTATTGAACTAATCATACTTTTTATATTTTTATCGTTAAGTTCACATAATTTTACATCTAAAAAACGTCTTTACAATACATTTGGGTGAATATAAAAGGTCGTAAAAAAATTTTGAAATACAGGTGATGAATCCGCTAAATATCGTCTTAAGTCATTTCTATTAAACTAATCATACTTTTTATATTTTTAACGTTAAGTTCACATTATTTTACATCTAAAACACGTGTTTACAAAACATTTGGGTGAATACAAAAAATAGAAAAAAAATTTGGTAAAAAATGGTGATAATTCCGCTAAATATCGTTTAAAGTCATTTGTATTGAACTAATCATACTTTTTATATTTTTATCGTTACGTTCACATAATTTTACATCTAAAACACGTCTTTACAATACATTTGGGTGAATATAAAAGGTCGTAAAAAAATTTTGAAAAACAGGTGATGAATCCGCTAAATATCGGCATAAGTCATTTCTATTAAGCTAATCATACTTTTTATATTTGGTAAAAAATGGTGATAATTCCGCTAAATATCGTTTAAAGTCATTTGTATTGAACTAATCATACTTTTTATATTTTTATCGTTAAGTTCATATAATTTTACATCTAAAACACGTCTTTACAATACATTTGGGTGAATATAAAAGGTCGTAAAAAAACTTTGAAAAACAGGTGATGAATCCGCTAAATATCATCTTAAGTCATTTCTATTAAACTAATCATACTTTTTATATTTTTATCGTTAAGTTCACATAATTTTACATCTAAAACACGTCTTTACAATAAATTTGGGTGAATATAAAAGGTCGTAAAAAAATTTTGAAATACAGTTGATGAATCCGCTAAATATCTTCTTAAGTCATTTCTATTAATTTAATCATACTTTTTATATTTTTAACGTTAAGTTCACATAATTTTTCATCTAAAACACGTCTTTACAATACATTTGGGTGAATATATAAGGTCGTAAAAAAATTTTGGAAAAAATTTGGTAAAAAATGGTGATAATTCCGCTAAATATCGTTTAAAGTCATTTGTATTGAACTAATCATACTTTTTCTATTTTTATCGTTAAGTTCACATAATTTTACATCTAAAACACGTCTTTTCAATACATTTGGGTGAATATTAAAGGTCGTAAAAAAATTTGGGAAAAAATTTGGTAAAAAATGGTGATAATTCCGCTAAATATCGTTTAAAGTCATTTGTATTGATCTAATTATACTTTTTATAGTTTTATCGTTAAGCTCACATTATTTTACATCTAAGACGCGTCTATACAATACATTTGGGTGAATATAAAAGGTCGTAAAAAAATTTTGGAAAAAAAGGTGATGAATCCGATAAATATCGTCTAAATTCATTTGTATTGAACTAATCATACTTTTTATATTTTTATCGTTAAGTTCACATTATTTTACATCTAAAACACGTATTTACAATACATTTGGGTGAATACAAAAAATAGAAAAAAAATTTGGGAAAAAATTTGGTAAAAAATGGTGATAATTCCGCTAATTATCGTTTAAAGTCATTTGTATTGAACTAATCATACTTTTTATATTTTTATCGTTAAGTTCACATTATTTTACATCTAAAACACGTATTTACAATACATTTGGGTGAATACAAAAAATAGAATAAAAATTTGTAAAAAAATTTGGTAAAAAATGGTGATAATTCCGCTAAATATCGTTTAAAGTCATTTGTATTGAACTAATCATACTTTTTATATTTTTATCGTTAAGTTCACATAATTTTACATCTAAAACACGTCTTTACAATACATTTGGGTGAATATAAAAGGTCGTAAAAAAATTTTGAAATACAGGTGATGAATCCGCAAAATATCGTCTTAAGTCATTTCTATTAAACTAATCATACTTTTTATATTTTTAACGTTAAGTTCACATAATTTTACATCAAAAACACGTCTTTACAATACATTTGGGTGAATACAAAAAATAGAAAAAAAATTTGGTAACAAATGGTGATAATTCCGCTAAATATCGTTTAAAGTCATTTGTATTGAACTAATCATACTTTTTATATTTTTATCGTTAAGTTCACATAATTTTACATCTAAAACACGTCTTTACAATACATTTGGGTGAATATAAAAGGTCGTAAAAAAATTTTGAAATACAGGTGATGAATCCGCAAAATATCGTCTTAAGTCATTTCTATTAAACTAATCATACTTTTTATATTTTTAACGTTAAGTTCACATAATTTTACATCAAAAACACGTCTTTACAATACATTTGGGTGAATACAAAAAATAGAAAAAAAATTTGGTAACAAATGGTGATAATTCCGCTAAATATCGTTTAAAGTCATTTGTATTGAACTAATCATACTTTTTATATTTTTATCGTTAAGTTCACATTATTTTACATCTAAAACACGTATTTACAATACATTTGGGTGAATACAAAAAATAGAATAAAAATTTGTAAAAAAATTTGGTAAAAAATGGTGATAATTCCGCTAAATATCGTTTAAAGTCATTTGTATTGAACTAATCATACTTTTTATATTTTTATCGTTAAGTTCACATAATTTTACATCTAAAACACGTCTTTACAATACATTTGGGTGAATATAAAAGGTCGTAAAAAAATTTTGAAATACAGGTGATGAATCCGCAAAATATCGTCTTAAGTCATTTCTATTAAACTAATCATACTTTTTATATTTTTAACGTTAAGTTCACATAATTTTACATCAAAAACACGTCTTTACAATACATTTGGGTGAATACAAAAAATAGAAAAAAAATTTGGTAACAAATGGTGATAATTCCGCTAAATATCGTTTAAAGTCATTTGTATTGAACTAATCATACTTTTTATATTTTTATCGTTAAGTTCACATAATTTTACATCTAAAACACGTCTATTCAATACATTTGGGTGAATATAAAAGGTCGTAAAAAAATTTTGAAATACAGGTGATGAATCCGCTAAATATCGTCTTAAGTCATTTCTATTAATTTAATCATACTTTTTATATTTTTAACGTTAAGTTCACATAATTTTACATCTAAAACACGTCTTAACAATACATTTGGGTGAATATAAAAGGTCGTAAAAAAATTTTGGAAAAAATTTGGTAAAAAATGGTGATAATTCCGCTAAATATCGTTTTAAGTCATTTGTATTGAACTAATCATACTTTTTCTATTTTTATCGTTAAGTTCACATAATTTTACATCTAAAACACGTCTTTTCAATGCATTTGGGTGAATATAAAAGGTCGTAAAAAAATTTGGGAAAAAATTTGGTAAAAAATGGTGATAATTCCGCTAAATATCGTTTAAAGTCATTTGTATTGAACTAATCATACTTTTTATATTTTTATCGTTAAGTTCACATTATTTTACATCTAAAACACGTATTTACAATACACTTGGGTGAATACAAAAAATAGAAAAAAAATTTGGGAAAAAATTTGGTAAAAAATGGTGATAATTCCGCTAATTATCGTTTAAAGTCATTTGTATTGAACTAATCATACTTTTTATATTTTTATCGTTAAGTTCACATAATTTTACATCTAAAACACGTCTTAATAATACATTTGGGTGAATATAAAAGGTCGTAAAAAAATTTTGGAAAAAATTTGGTAAAAAATGGTGATAATTCCGCTAAATATCGTTTAAAGTCATTTATATTGAACTAATCATACTTTTTATATTTTTATCGTTAAGTTCACATAATTTTACATCTAAAACACGTCTTTACAATACATTTGGGTGAATATAAAAGGTCGTAAAAAAATTTTGAAATACAGGTGATGAATCCGCAAAATATCGTCTTAAGTCATTTCTATTAAACTAATCATACTTTTTATATTTTTAACGTTAAGTTCACATAATTTTACATCAAAAACACGTCTTTACAATACATTTGGGTGAATACAAAAAATAGAAAAAAAATTTGGTAACAAATGGTGATAATTCCGCTAAATATCGTTTAAAGTCATTTGTATTGAACTAATCATACTTTTTATATTTTTATCGTTAAGTTCACATAATTTTACATCTAAAACACGTCTATTCAATACATTTGGGTGAATATAAATGGTCGTAAAAAAATTTTGAAATACAGGTGATGAATCCGCTAAATATCGTCTTAAGTCATTTCTATTAATTTAATCATACTTTTTATATTTTTAACGTTAAGTTCACATAATTTTACATCTAAAACACGTCTTAACAATACATTTGGGTGAATATAAAAGGTCGTAAAAAAATTTTGGAAAAAATTTGGTAAAAAATGGTGATAATTCCGCTAAATATCGTTTTAAGTCATTTGTATTGAACTAATCATACTTTTTCTATTTTTATCGTTAAGTTCACATAATTTTACATCTAAAACACGTCTTTTCAATACATTTGGGTGAAAATAAAAGGTCGTAAAAAAATTTGGGAAAAAATTTGGTAAAAAATGGTGATAATTCCGCTAAATATCGTTTAAAGTCATTTGTATTGAACTAATCATACTTTTTATATTTTTATCGTTAAGTTCACATTATTTTACATCTAAAACACGTATTTACAATACACTTGGGTGAATACAAAAAATAGAAAAAAAATTTGGGAAAAAATTTGGTAAAAAATGGTGATAATTCCGCTAATTATCGTTTAAAGTCATTTGTATTGAACTAATCATACTTTTTATATTTTTATCGTTAAGTTCACATAATTTTACATCTAAAACACGTCTTTACAATACATTTGGGTGAATAAAAAAAATAGAATAAAAATTTGGGAAAAAATTTGGTAAAAAATGGTGATAATTCCGCTAAATATCGTTTAAAGTCATTTGTATTGAACTAATCATACTTTTTATATTTTTATCGTTAAGTTCACATAATTTTACATCTAAAACACGTCTTTACAATACATTTGGGTGAATATAAAAGGTCGTAAAAAAATTTTGAAATACAGGTGATGAATCCGCAAAATATCGTCTTAAGTCATTTCTATTAAACTAATCATACTTTTTATATTTTTAACGTTAAGTTCACATAATTTTACATCAAAAACACGTCTTTACAATACATTTGGGTGAATACAAAAAATAGAAAAAAAATTTGGTAACAAATGGTGATAATTCCGCTAAATATCGTTTAAAGTCATTTGTATTGAACTAATCATACTTTTTATATTTTTATCGTTAAGTTCACATTATTTTACATCTAAAACACGTATTTACAATACATTTGGGTGAATACAAAAAATAGAATAAAAATTTGTAAAAAAATTTGGTAAAAAATGGTGATAATTCCGCTAAATATCGTTTAAAGTCATTTGTATTGAACTAATCATACTTTTTATATTTTTATCGTTAAGTTCACATAATTTTACATCTAAAACACGTCTTTACAATACATTTGGGTGAATATAAAAGGTCGTAAAAAAATTTTGAAATACAGGTGATGAATCCGCAAAATATCGTCTTAAGTCATTTCTATTAAACTAATCATACTTTTTATATTTTTAACGTTAAGTTCACATAATTTTACATCAAAAACACGTCTTTACAATACATTTGGGTGAATACAAAAAATAGAAAAAAAATTTGGTAACAAATGGTGATAATTCCGCTAAATATCGTTTAAAGTCATTTGTATTGAACTAATCATACTTTTTATATTTTTATCGTTAAGTTCACATAATTTTACATCTAAAACACGTCTATTCAATACATTTGGGTGAATATAAAAGGTCGTAAAAAAATTTTGAAATACAGGTGATGAATCCGCTAAATATCGTCTTAAGTCATTTCTATTAATTTAATCATACTTTTTATATTTTTAACGTTAAGTTCACATAATTTTACATCTAAAACACGTCTTAACAATACATTTGGGTGAATATAAAAGGTCGTAAAAAAATTTTGGAAAAAATTTGGTAAAAAATGGTGATAATTCCGCTAAATATCGTTTTAAGTCATTTGTATTGAACTAATCATACTTTTTCTATTTTTATCGTTAAGTTCACATAATTTTACATCTAAAACACGTCTTTTCAATGCATTTGGGTGAATATAAAAGGTCGTAAAAAAATTTGGGAAAAAATTTGGTAAAAAATGGTGATAATTCCGCTAAATATCGTTTAAAGTCATTTGTATTGAACTAATCATACTTTTTATATTTTTATCGTTAAGTTCACATTATTTTACATCTAAAACACGTATTTACAATACACTTGGGTGAATACAAAAAATAGAAAAAAAATTTGGGAAAAAATTTGGTAAAAAATGGTGATAATTCCGCTAATTATCGTTTAAAGTCATTTGTATTGAACTAATCATACTTTTTATATTTTTATCGTTAAGTTCACATAATTTTACATCTAAAACACGTCTTAATAATACATTTGGGTGAATATAAAAGGTCGTAAAAAAATTTTGGAAAAAATTTGGTAAAAAATGGTGATAATTCCGCTAAATATCGTTTAAAGTCATTTATATTGAACTAATCATACTTTTTATATTTTTATCGTTAAGTTCACATAATTTTACATCTAAAACACGTCTTTACAATACATTTGGGTGAATATAAAAGGTCGTAAAAAAATTTTGAAATACAGGTGATGAATCCGCAAAATATCGTCTTAAGTCATTTCTATTAAACTAATCATACTTTTTATATTTTTAACGTTAAGTTCACATAATTTTACATCAAAAACACGTCTTTACAATACATTTGGGTGAATACAAAAAATAGAAAAAAAATTTGGTAACAAATGGTGATAATTCCGCTAAATATCGTTTAAAGTCATTTGTATTGAACTAATCATACTTTTTATATTTTTATCGTTAAGTTCACATAATTTTACATCTAAAACACGTCTATTCAATACATTTGGGTGAATATAAATGGTCGTAAAAAAATTTTGAAATACAGGTGATGAATCCGCTAAATATCGTCTTAAGTCATTTCTATTAATTTAATCATACTTTTTATATTTTTAACGTTAAGTTCACATAATTTTACATCTAAAACACGTCTTAACAATACATTTGGGTGAATATAAAAGGTCGTAAAAAAATTTTGGAAAAAATTTGGTAAAAAATGGTGATAATTCCGCTAAATATCGTTTTAAGTCATTTGTATTGAACTAATCATACTTTTTCTATTTTTATCGTTAAGTTCACATAATTTTACATCTAAAACACGTCTTTTCAATACATTTGGGTGAAAATAAAAGGTCGTAAAAAAATTTGGGAAAAAATTTGGTAAAAAATGGTGATAATTCCGCTAAATATCGTTTAAAGTCATTTGTATTGAACTAATCATACTTTTTATATTTTTATCGTTAAGTTCACATTATTTTACATCTAAAACACGTATTTACAATACACTTGGGTGAATACAAAAAATAGAAAAAAAATTTGGGAAAAAATTTGGTAAAAAATGGTGATAATTCCGCTAATTATCGTTTAAAGTCATTTGTATTGAACTAATCATACTTTTTATATTTTTATCGTTAAGTTCACATAATTTTACATCTAAAACACGTCTTTACAATACATTTGGGTGAATAAAAAAAATAGAATAAAAATTTGGGAAAAAATTTGGTAAAAAATGGTGATAATTCCGCTAAATATCGTTTAAAGTCATTTGTATTGAACTAATCATACTTTTTATATTTTTATCGTTAAGTTCACATAATTTTACATCTAAAAAACGTCTTTACAATACATTTGGGTGAATATAAAAGGTCGTAAAAAAATTTTGAAATACAGGTGATGAATCCGCTAAATATCGTCTTAAGTCATTTCTATTAAACTAATCATACTTTTTATATTTTTAACGTTAAGTTCACATTATTTTACATCTAAAACACGTGTTTACAAAACATTTGGGTGAATACAAATAATAGAAAAAAAATTTGGTAAAAAATGGTGATAATTCCGCTAAATATCGTTTAAAGTCATTTGTATTGAACTAATCATACTTTTTATATTTTTATCGTTACGTTCACATAATTTTACATCTAAAACACGTCTTTACAATACATTTGGGTGAATATAAAAGGTCGTAAAAAAATTTTGAAAAACAGGTGATGAATCCGCTAAATATCGGCATAAGTCATTTCTATTAAGCTAATCATACTTTTTATATTTTTATCGTTAAGTTTACATTATTTTACATCTAAAACACGTCTTTACAATAAATTTGGGTGAATACAAAAAATAGAAAAAAAATTTGTGAAAAAATTTGGTAAAAAATGGTTATAATTCCGCTAAATATCGTTTAAAGTCATTTGTATTGATCTAATTATACTTTTTATAGTTTTATCGTTAAGCTCACATTATTTTACATCTAAGACGCGTCTATACAATACATTTGGGTGAATATAAAAGGTCGTAAAAAAATTTTGGAAAAAAAGGTGATGAATCCGATAAATATCGTCTAAATTCATTTGTATTGAACTAATCATACTTTTTATATTTTTATCGTTAAGTTCACATTATTTTACATCTAAAACACGTATTTACAATACATTTGGGTGAATACAAAAAATAGAAAAAAAATTTGGGAAAAAATTTGGTAAAAAATGGTGATAATTCCGCTAATTATCGTTTAAAGTCATTTGTATTGAACTAATCATACTTTTTATATTTTTAACGTTAAGTTCACATTATTTTACATCTAAAACACGTATTTACAATACATTTGGGTGAATACAAAAAATAGAAAAAAAATTTGGGAAAAAATTTGGTAAAAAATGGTGATAATTCTGCTAAATATCGTTTAAAGTCATTTGTATTAAACTAATCATACTTTTTATATTTTTATCGTTAAGTTCACATAATTTTACATCTAAAACACGTCTTTGCAATACATTTGGGTGAATATAAAAGGTCGTAAAAAAATTTTGAAATACAGGTGATGAATCCGCTAAATATCGTCTTAAGTCATTTCTATTAAACTAATCATACTTTTTATATTTTTAACATTAAGTTCACATTATTTTACATCTAAAACACGTGTTTACAAAACATTTGGGTGAATACAAAAAATAGAAAAAAAATTTGGTAAAAAATGGTGATAATTCCGCTAAATATCGTTTAAAGTCATTTGTATTGAACTAATCATACTTTTTATATTTTTATCGTTAAGTTCACATAATTTTACATCTAAAAAACGTCTTTACAATACATTTGGGTGAATATAAAAGGTCGTAAAAAAATTTTGAAATACAGGTGATGAATCCGCTAAATATCGTCTTAAGTCATTTCTATTAAACTAATCATACTTTTTATATTTTTAACGTTAAGTTCACATTATTTTACATCTAAAACACGTGTTTACAAAACATTTGGGTGAATACAAAAAATAGAAAAAAAATTTGGTAAAAAATGGTGATAATTCCGCTAAATATCGTTTAAAGTCATTTGTATTGAACTAATCATACTTTTTATATTTTTATCGTTACGTTCACATAATTTTACATCTAAAACACGTCTTTACAATACATTTGGGTGAATATAAAAGGTCGTAAAAAAATTTTGAAAAACAGGTGATGAATCCGCTAAATATCGGCATAAGTCATTTCTATTAAGCTAATCATACTTTTTATATTTGGTAAAAAATGGTGATAATTCCGCTAAATATCGTTTAAAGTCATTTGTATTGAACTAATCATACTTTTTATATTTTTATCGTTAAGTTCATATAATTTTACATCTAAAACACGTCTTTACAATACATTTGGGTGAATATAAAAGGTCGTAAAAAAACTTTGAAAAACAGGTGATGAATCCGCTAAATATCATCTTAAGTCATTTCTATTAAACTAATCATACTTTTTATATTTTTATCGTTAAGTTCACATAATTTTACATCTAAAACACGTCTTTACAATAAATTTGGGTGAATATAAAAGGTCGTAAAAAAATTTTGAAATACAGTTGATGAATCCGCTAAATATCGTCTTAAGTCATTTATATTAATTTAATCATACTTTTTATATTTTTAACGTTAAGTTCACATAATTTTTCATCTAAAACACGTATTTACAATACATTTGGGTGAATACAAAAAATAGAATAAAAATTTGGTAAAAAATGGTGATAATTCCGCTAAATATCGTTTAAAGTCATTTGTATTGAACTAATCATACTTTTTATATTTTTATCGTTAAGTTCACATAATTTTACATCTAAAACACGTCTTTACAATACATTTGGGTGAATATAAAAGGTCGTAAAAAAATTTTGAAATACAGGTGATGAATCCGCAAAATATCGTCTTAAGTCATTTCTATTAAACTAATCATACTTTTTATATTTTTAACGTTAAGTTCACATAATTTTACATCAAAAACACGTCTTTACAATACATTTGGGTGAATACAAAAAATAGAAAAAAAATTTGGTAACAAATGGTGATAATTCCGCTAAATATCGTTTAAAGTCATTTGTATTGAACTAATCATACTTTTTATATTTTTATCGTTAAGTTCACATAATTTTACATCTAAAACACGTCTATTCAATACATTTGGGTGAATATAAAAGGTCGTAAAAAAATTTTGAAATACAGGTGATGAATCCGCTAAATATCGTCTTAAGTCATTTCTATTAATTTAATCATACTTTTTATATTTTTAACGTTAAGTTCACATAATTTTACATCTAAAACACGTCTTAACAATACATTTGGGTGAATATAAAAGGTCGTAAAAAAATTTTGGAAAAAATTTGGTAAAAAATGGTGATAATTCCGCTAAATATCGTTTAAAGTCATTTGTATTGAACTAATCATACTTTTTATATTTTTATCGTTAAGTTCACATAATTTTACATCTAAAACACGTCTTTTCAATGCATTTGGGTGAATATAAAAGGTCGTAAAAAAATTTGGGAAAAAATTTGGTAAAAAATGGTGATAATTCCGCTAAATATCGTTTAAAGTCATTTGTATTGAACTAATCATACTTTTTATATTTTTATCGTTAAGTTCACATTATTTTACATCTAAAACACGTATTTACAATACACTTGGGTGAATACAAAAAATAGAAAAAAAATTTGGGAAAAAATTTGGTAAAAAATGGTGATAATTCCGCTAATTATCGTTTAAAGTCATTTGTATTGAACTAATCATACTTTTTATATTTTTATCGTTAAGTTCACATAATTTTACATCTAAAACACGTCTTAATAATACATTTGGGTGAATATAAAAGGTCGTAAAAAAATTTTGGAAAAAATTTGGTAAAAAATGGTGATAATTCCGCTAAATATCGTTTAAAGTCATTTATATTGAACTAATCATACTTTTTATATTTTTATCGTTAAGTTCACATAATTTTACATCTAAAACACGTCTTTACAATACATTTGGGTGAATATAAAAGGTCGTAAAAAAATTTTGAAATACAGGTGATGAATCCGCAAAATATCGTCTTAAGTCATTTCTATTAAACTAATCATACTTTTTATATTTTTAACGTTAAGTTCACATAATTTTACATCAAAAACACGTCTTTACAATACATTTGGGTGAATACAAAAAATAGAAAAAAAATTTGGTAACAAATGGTGATAATTCCGCTAAATATCGTTTAAAGTCATTTGTATTGAACTAATCATACTTTTTATATTTTTATCGTTAAGTTCACATAATTTTACATCTAAAACACGTCTATTCAATACATTTGGGTGAATATAAAAGGTCGTAAAAAAATTTTGAAATACAGGTGATGAATCCGCTAAATATCGTCTTAAGTCATTTCTATTAATTTAATCATACTTTTTATATTTTTAACGTTAAGTTCACATAATTTTACATCTAAAACACGTCTTAACAATACATTTGGGTGAATATAAAAGGTCGTAAAAAAATTTTGGAAAAAATTTGGTAAAAAATGGTGATAATTCCGCTAAATATCGTTTTAAGTCATTTGTATTGAACTAATCATACTTTTTCTATTTTTATCGTTAAGTTCACATAATTTTACATCTAAAACACGTCTTTTCAATACATTTGGGTGAAAATAAAAGGTCGTAAAAAAATTTGGGAAAAAATTTGGTAAAAAATGGTGATAATTCCGCTAAATATCGTTTAAAGTCATTTGTATTGAACTAATCATACTTTTTATATTTTTATCGTTAAGTTCACATTATTTTACATCTAAAACACGTATTTACAATACACTTGGGTGAATACAAAAAATAGAAAAAAAATTTGGGAAAAAATTTGGTAAAAAATGGTGATAATTCCGCTAATTATCGTTTAAAGTCATTTGTATTGAACTAATCATACTTTTTATATTTTTATCGTTAAGTTCACATAATTTTACATCTAAAACACGTCTTTACAATACATTTGGGTGAATAAAAAAAATAGAATAAAAATTTGGGAAAAAATTTGGTAAAAAATGGTGATAATTCCGCTAAATATCGTTTAAAGTCATTTGTATTGAACTAATCATACTTTTTATATTTTTATCGTTAAGTTCACATAATTTTACATCTAAAAAACGTCTTTACAATACATTTGGGTGAATATAAAAGGTCGTAAAAAAATTTTGAAATACAGGTGATGAATCCGCTAAATATCGTCTTAAGTCATTTCTATTAAACTAATCATACTTTTTATATTTTTAACGTTAAGTTCACATTATTTTACATCTAAAACACGTGTTTACAAAACATTTGGGTGAATACAAATAATAGAAAAAAAATTTGGTAAAAAATGGTGATAATTCCGCTAAATATCGTTTAAAGTCATTTGTATTGAACTAATCATACTTTTTATATTTTTATCGTTACGTTCACATAATTTTACATCTAAAACACGTCTTTACAATACATTTGGGTGAATATAAAAGGTCGTAAAAAAATTTTGAAAAACAGGTGATGAATCCGCTAAATATCGGCATAAGTCATTTCTATTAAGCTAATCATACTTTTTATATTTTTATCGTTAAGTTTACATTATTTTACATCTAAAACACGTCTTTACAATAAATTTGGGTGAATACAAAAAATAGAAAAAAAATTTGTGAAAAAATTTGGTAAAAAATGGTTATAATTCCGCTAAATATCGTTTAAAGTCATTTGTATTGATCTAATTATACTTTTTATAGTTTTATCGTTAAGCTCACATTATTTTACATCTAAGACGCGTCTATACAATACATTTGGGTGAATATAAAAGGTCGTAAAAAAATTTTGGAAAAAAAGGTGATGAATCCGATAAATATCGTCTAAATTCATTTGTATTGAACTAATCATACTTTTTATATTTTTATCGTTAAGTTCACATTATTTTACATCTAAAACACGTATTTACAATACATTTGGGTGAATACAAAAAATAGAAAAAAAATTTGGGAAAAAATTTGGTAAAAAATGGTGATAATTCCGCTAATTATCGTTTAAAGTCATTTGTATTGAACTAATCATACTTTTTATATTTTTATCGTTAAGTTCACATTATTTTACATCTAAAACACGTATTTACAATACATTTGGGTGAATACAAAAAATAGAATAAAAATTTGGGAAAAAATTTGGTAAAAAATGGTGATAATTCCGCTAAATATCGTTTAAAGTCATTTGTATTGAACTAATCATACTTTTTATATTTTAATCGTTAAGTTCACATAATTTTACATCTAAAACACGTCTTTACAATACATTTGGGTGAATATAAAAGGTCGTAAAAAAATTTTGAAATACAGGTGATGAATCCGCAAAATATCGTCTTAAGTCATTTCTATTAAACTAATCATACTTTTTATATTTTTAACGTTAAGTTCACATAATTTTACATCAAAAACACGTCTTTACAATACATTTGGGTGAATACAAAAAATAGAAAAAAAATTTGGTAACAAATGGTGATAATTCCGCTAAATATCGTTTAAAGTCATTTGTATTGAACTAATCATACTTTTTATATTTTTATCGTTAAGTTCACATAATTTTACATTTAAAACACGTCTTTTCAATACATTTGGGTGAATATAAAAGGTCGTAAAAAAATTTGGGAAAAAATTTGGTAAAAAATGGTGATAATTCCACTAAATATCGTATAAAGTCATTTGTATTGAACTAATCATACTTTTTATATTTTTATCGTTAAGTTTACATTATTTTACATCTAAAACACGTATTTACAATACATTTGGGTGAATACAAAAAATAGAATAAAAATTTGGGAAAAAATTTGGTAAAAAATGGTGATAATTCCGCTAAATATCGTTTAAAGTCATTTGTATTGAACTAATCATACTTTTTATATTTTTATCGTTAAGTTCACATTATTTTACATCTAAAACACGTATTTACAATACACTTGGGTGAATACAAAAAATAGAAAAAAAATTTGGGAAAAAATTTGGTAAAAAATGGTGATAATTCCGCTAATTATCGTTTAAAGTCATTTGTATTGAACTAATCATACTTTTTATATTTTTATCGTTAAGTTCACATTATTTTACATCTAAAACACGTATTTACAATACATTTGGGTGAATACAAAAAATAGAAAAAAAATTTGGGAAAAAATTTGGTAAAAAATGGTGATAATTCCGCTAATTATCGTTTAAAGTCATTTGTATTGAACTAATCATACTTTTTATATTTTTATCGTTAAGTTCACATTATTTTACATCTAAAACACGTATTTACAATACATTTGGGTGAATACAAAAAATAGAATAAAAATTTGGGAAAAAATTTGGTAAAAAATGGTGATAATTCCGCTAAATATCGTTTAAAGTCATTTGTATTGAACTAATCATACTTTTTATATTTTTATCGTTAAGTTCACATTATTTTACATCTAAAACACGTATTTACAATACACTTGGGTGAATACAAAAAATAGAAAAAAAATTTGGGAAAAAATTTGGTAAAAAATGGTGATAATTCCGCTAATTATCGTTTAAAGTCATTTGTATTGAACTAATCATACTTTTTATATTTTTATCGTTAAGTTCACATAATTTTACATCTAAAACACGTCTTTACAATACATTTGGGTGAATATAAAAGGTCGTAAAAAAATTTTGAAATACAGGTGATGAATCCGCTAAATATCGTCTTAATTCATTTCTATTAAACTAATCATACTTTTTATATTTTTAACGTTAAGTTCACATTATTTTACATCTAAAACACGTATTTACAATACATTTGGGTGAATACAAAAAATAGAAAAAAAATTTGGGAAAAATTTGGTAAAAAATGGTGATAATTCCGCTAAATATCGTTTAAAGTCATTTGTATTAAACTAATCATACTTTTTATATTTTTATCGTTAAGTTCACATAATTTTACATCTAAAACACGTCTTTACAATACATTTGGGTGAATATAAAAGGTCGTAAAAAAATTTTGAAATACAGGTGATGAATCCGCTAAATATCGTCTTAAGTCATTTCTATTAAACTAATCATACTTTTTATATTTTTAACATTAAGTTCACATTATTTTACATCTAAAACACGTGTTTACAAAACATTTGGGTGAATACAAAAAATAGAAAAATAATTTGGTAAAAAATGGTGATAATTCCGCTAAATATCGTTTAAAGTCATTTGTATTGAACTAATCATACTTTTTATATTTTTATCGTTAAGTTCACATAATTTTACATCTAAAAAACGTCTTTACAATACATTTGGGTGAATATAAAAGGTCGTAAAAAAATTTTGAAATACAGGTGATGAATCCGCTAAATATCGTCTTAAGTCATTTCTATTAAACTAATCATACTTTTTATATTTTTAACGTTAAGTTCACATTATTTTACATCTAAAACACGTGTTTACAAAACATTTGGGTGAATACAAAAAATAGAAAAAAAATTTGGTAAAAAATGGTGATAATTCCGCTAAATATCGTTTAAAGTCATTTGTATTGAACTAATCATACTTTTTATATTTTTATCGTTACGTTCACATAATTTTACATCTAAAACACGTCTTTACAATACATTTGGGTGAATATAAAAGGTCGTAAAAAAATTTTGAAAAACAGGTGATGAATCCGCTAAATATCGGCATAAGTCATTTCTATTAAGCTAATCATACTTTTTATATTTGGTAAAAAATGGTGATAATTCCGCTAAATATCGTTTAAAGTCATTTGTATTGAACTAATCATACTTTTTATATTTTTATCGTTAAGTTCATATAATTTTACATCTAAAACACTTCTTTACAATACATTTGGGTGAATATAAAAGGTCGTAAAAAAACTTTGAAAAACAGGTGATGAATCCGCTAAATATCATCTTAAGTCATTTCTATTAAACTAATCATACTTTTTATATTTTTATCGTTAAGTTCACATAATTTTACATCTAAAACACGTCTTTACAATACATTTGGGTGAATATAAAAGGTCGTAAAAAAATTTTGAAATACAGGTGATGAATCCGCAAAATATCGTCTTAAGTCATTTCTATTAAACTAATCATACTTTTTATATTTTTAACGTTAAGTTCACATAATATTACATCAAAAACACGTCTTTACAATACATTTGGGTGAATACAAAAAATAGAAAAAAAATTTGGTAACAAATGGTGATAATTCCGCTAAATATCGTTTAAAGTCATTTGTATTGAACTAATCATACTTTTTATATTTTTATCGTTAAGTTCACATAATTTTACATCTAAAACACGTCTTTTCAATACATTTGGGTGAATATAAAAGGTCGTAAAAAAATTTGGGAAAAAATTTGGTAAAAAATGGTGATAATTCCGCTAAATATCGTTTAAAGTCATTTGTATTGAACTAATCATACTTTTTATATTTTTATCGTTAAGTTCACATTATTTTACATCTAAAACACGTATTTACAATACACTTGGGTGAATACAAAAAATAGAAAAAAAATTTGGGAAAAAATTTGGTAAAAAATGGTGATAATTACGCTAATTATCGTTTAAAGTCATTTGTATTGAACTAATCATACTTTTTATATTTTTATCGTTAAGTTCACATTATTATACATCTAAAACACGTATTTACAATACATTTGGGTGAATACAAAAAATAGAATAAAAATTTGGGAAAAAATTTGGTAAAAAATGGTGATAATTCCGCTAAATATCGTTTAAAGTCATTTGTATTGAACTAATCATACTTTTTATATTTTTATCGTTAAGTTCACATAATTTTACATCTAAAACACGTCTTTACAATACATTTGGGTGAATATAAAAGGTCGTAAAAAAATTTTGAAATACAGGTGATGAATCCGCAAAATATCGTCTTAAGTCATTTCTATTAAACTAATCATACTTTTTATATTTTTAACGTTAAGTTCACATAATTTTACATCAAAAACACGTCTTTACAATACATTTGGGTGAATACAAAAAATAGAAAAAAAATTTGGTAACAAATGGTGATAATTCCGCTAAATATCGTTTAAAGTCATTTGTATTGAACTAATCATACTTTTTATATTTTTATCGTTAAGTTCACATAATTTTACATCTAAAACACGTCTTGTCAATACATTTGGGTGAATATAAAAGGTCGTAAAAAAATTTGGGAAAAAATTTGGTAAAAAATGGTGATAATTCCGCTAAATATCGTTTAAAGTCATTTGTATTGAACTAATCATACTTTTTATATTTTTATCGTTAAGTTTACATTATTTTACATCTAAAACACGTATTTACAATACACTTGGGTGAATACAAAAAATAGAAAAAAAATTTGGGAAAAAATTTGGTAAAAAATGGTGATAATTCCGCTAATTATCGTTTAAAGTCATTTGTATTGAACTAATCATACTTTTTATATTTTTATCGTTAAGTTCACATTATTTTACATCTAAAACACGTATTTACAATACACTTGGGTGAATACAAAAAATAGAAAAAAAATTTGGGAAAAAATTTGGTAAAAAATGGTGATAATTCCGCTAATTATCGTTTAAAGTCATTTGTATTGAACTAATCATACTTTTTATATTTTTATCGTTAAGTTCACATTATTTTACATCTAAAACACGTATTTACAATACATTTGGGTGAATACAAAAAATAGAATAAAAATTTGGGAAAAAATTTGGTAAAAAATGGTGATAATTCCGCTAAATATCGTTTAAAGTCATTTGTATTGAACTAATCATACTTTTTATATTTTTATCGTTAAGTTCACATAATTTTACATCTAAAACACGTCTTTACAATACATTTGGGTGAATATAAAAGGTCGTAAAAAAATTTTGAAATACAGGTGATGAATCCGCTAAATATCGTCTTAATTCATTTCTATTAAACTAATCATACTTTTTATATTTTTAACGTTAAGTTCACATTATTTTACATCTAAAACACGTATTTACAATACATTTGGGTGAATACAAAAAATAGAAAAAAAATTTGGGAATAAATTTGGTAAAAAATGGTGATAATTCCGCTAAATATCGTTTAAAGTCATTTGTATTAAACTAATCATACTTTTTATATTTTTATCGTTAAGTTCACATAATTTTACATCTAAAACACGTCTTTACAATACATTTGGGTGAATATAAAAGGTCGTAAAAAAATTTTGAAATACAGGTGATGAATCCGCTAAATATCGTCTTAAGTCATTTCTATTAAACTAATCATACTTTTTATATTTTTAACATTAAGTTCACATTAATTTACATCTAAAACACGTGTTTACAAAACATTTGGGTGAATACAAAAAATAGAAAAAAAATTTGGTAAAAAATGGTGATAATTCCGCTAAATATCGTTTAAAGTCATTTGTATTGAACTAATCATACTTTTTATATTTTTATCGTTAAGTTCACATAATTTTACATCTAAAAAACGTCTTTACAATACATTTGGGTGAATATAAAAGGTCGTAAAAAAATTTTGAAATACAGGTGATGAATCCGCTAAATATCGTCTTAAGTCATTTCTATTAAACTAATCATACTTTTTATATTTTTAACGTTAAGTTCACATTATTTTACATCTAAAACACGTGTTTACAAAACATTTGGGTGAATACAAAAAATAGAAAAAAAATTTGGTAAAAAATGGTGATAATTCCGCTAAATATCGTTTAAAGTCATTTGTATTGAACTAATCATACTTTTTATATTTTTATCGTTACGTTCACATAATTTTACATCTAAAACACGTCTTTACAATACATTTGGGTGAATATAAAAGGTCGTAAAAAAATTTTGAAAAACAGGTGATGAATCCGCTAAATATCGGCATAAGTCATTTCTATTAAGCTAATCATACTTTTTATATTTGGTAAAAAATGGTGATAATTCCGCTAAATATCGTTTAAAGTCATTTGTATTGAACTAATCATACTTTTTATATTTTTATCGTTAAGTTCATATAATTTTACATCTAAAACACGTCTTTACAATACATTTGGGTGAATATAAAAGGTCGTAAAAAAACTTTGAAAAACAGGTGATGAATCCGCTAAATATCATCTTAAGTCATTTCTATTAAACTAATCATACTTTTTATATTTTTATCGTTAAGTTCACATAATTTTACATCTAAAACACGTCTTTACAATACATTTGGGTGAATATAAAAGGTCGTAAAAAAATTTTGAAATACAGGTGATGAATCCGCAAAATATCGTCTTAAGTCATTTCTATTAAACTAATCATACTTTTTATATTTTTAACGTTAAGTTCACATAATATTACATCAAAAACACGTCTTTACAATACATTTGGGTGAATACAAAAAATAGAAAAAAAATTTGGTAACAAATGGTGATAATTCCGCTAAATATCGTTTAAAGTCATTTGTATTGAACTAATCATACTTTTTATATTTTTATCGTTAAGTTCACATAATTTTACATCTAAAACACGTCTTTTCAATACATTTGGGTGAATATAAAAGGTCGTAAAAAAATTTGGGAAAAAATTTGGTAAAAAATGGTGATAATTCCGCTAAATATCGTTTAAAGTCATTTGTATTGAACTAATCATACTTTTTATATTTTTATCGTTAAGTTCACATTATTTTACATCTAAAACACGTATTTACAATACACTTGGGTGAATACAAAAAATAGAAAAAAAATTTGGTAAAAAATGGTGATAATTCCGCTAATTATCGTTTAAAGTCATTTGTATTGAACTAATCATACTTTTTATATTTTTATCGTTAAGTTCACATTATTTTACATCTAAAACACGTATTTACAATACATTTGGGTGAATACAAAAAATAGAATAAAAATTTGGGAAAAAATTTGGTAAAAAATGGTGATAATTCCGCTAAATATCGTTTAAAGTCATTTGTATTGAACTAATCATACTTTTTATATTTTTATCGTTAAGTTCACATTATTTTACATCTAAAACACGTATTTACAATACACTTGGGTGAATACAAAAAATAGAAAAAAAATTTGGGAAAAAATTTGGTAAAAAATGGTGATAATTCCGCTAATTATCGTTTAAAGTCATTTGTATTGAACTAATCATACTTTTTATATTTTTATCGTTAAGTTCACATTATTTTACATCTAAAACACGTATTTACAATACACTTGGGTGAATACAAAAAATAGAAAAAAAATTTGGGAAAAAATTTGGTAAAAAATGGTGATAATTCCGCTAATTATCGTTTAAAGTCATTTGTATTGAACTAATCATACTTTTTATATTTTTATCGTTAAGTTCACATTATTTTACATCTAAAACACGTATTTACAATACATTTGGGTGAATACAAAAAATAGAATAAAAATTTGGGAAAAAATTTGGTAAAAAATGGTGATAATTCCGCTAAATATCGTTTAAAGTCATTTGTATTGAACTAATCATACTTTTTATATTTTTATCGTTAAGTTCACATAATTTTACATCTAAAACACGTCTTTACAATACATTTGGGTGAATATAAAAGGTCGTAAAAAAATTTTGAAATACAGGTGATGAATCCGCTAAATATCGTCTTAATTCATTTCTATTAAACTAATCATACTTTTTATATTTTTAACGTTAAGTTCACATTATTTTACATCTAAAACACGTATTTACAATACATTTGGGTGAATACAAAAAATAGAAAAAAAAATTGGGAATAAATTTGGTAAAAAATGGTGATAATTCCGCTAAATATCGTTTAAAGTCATTTGTATTGAACTAATCATACTTTTTATATTTTTATCGTTACGTTCACATAATTTTACATCTAAAACACGTCTTTACAATACATTTGGGTGAATATAAAAGGTCGTAAAAAAATTTTGAAAAACAGGTGATGAATCCGCTAAATATCGGCATAAGTCATTTCTATTAAGCTAATCATACTTTTTATATTTGGTAAAAAATGGTGATAATTCCGCTAAATATCGTTTAAAGTCATTTGTATTGAACTAATCATACTTTTTATATTTTTATCGTTAAGTTCATATAATTTTACATCTAAAACACGTCTTTACAATACATTTGGGTGAATATAAAAGGTCGTAAAAAAACTTTGAAAAACAGGTGATGAATCCGCTAAATATCATCTTAAGTCATTTCTATTAAACTAATCATACTTTTTATATTTTTATCGTTAAGTTCACATAATTTTACATCTAAAACACGTCTTTACAATACATTTGGGTGAATATAAAAGGTCGTAAAAAAATTTTGAAATACAGGTGATGAATCCGCAAAATATCGTCTTAAGTCATTTCTATTAAACTAATCATACTTTTTATATTTTTAACGTTAAGTTCACATAATTTTACATCTAAAACACGTCTTTTCAATACATTTGGGTGAATATAAAAGGTCGTAAAAAAATTTGGGAAAAAATTTGGTAAAAAATGGTGATAATTCCGCTAAATATCGTTTAAAGTCATTTGTATTGAACTAATCATACTTTTTATATTTTTATCGTTAAGTTCACATTATTTTACATCTAAAACACGTATTTACAATACACTTGGGTGAATACAAAAAATAGAAAAAAAATTTGGGAAAAAATTTGGTAAAAAATGGTGATAATTCCGCTAATTATCGTTTAAAGTCATTTGTATTGAACTAATCATACTTTTTATATTTTTATCGTTAAGTTCACATTATTTTACATCTAAAACACGTATTTACAATACATTTGGGTGAATACAAAAAATAGAATAAAAATTTGGGAAAAAATTTGGTAAAAAATGGTGATAATTCCGCTAAATATCGTTTAAAGTCATTTGTATTGAACTAATCATACTTTTTATATTTTTATCGTTAAGTTCACATTATTTTACATCTAAAACACGTATTTACAATACACTTGGGTGAATACAAAAAATAGAAAAAAAATTTGGGAAAAAATTTGGTAAAAAATGGTGATAATTCCGCTAATTATCGTTTAAAGTCATTTGTATTGAACTAATCATACTTTTTATATTTTTATCGTTAAGTTCACATTATTTTACATCTAAAACACGTATTTACAATACATTTGGGTGAATACAAAAAATAGAATAAAAATTTGGGAAAAAATTTGGTAAAAAATGGTGATAATTCCGCTAAATATCGTTTAAAGTCATTTGTATTGAACTAATTATACTTTTTATATTTTTATCGTTAAGTTCACATAATTTTACATCTAAAACACGTCTTTACAATACATTTGGGTGAATATAAAAGGTCGTAAAAAAATTTTGAAATACAGGTGATGAATCCGCTAAATATCGTCTTAATTCATTTCTATTAAACTAATCATACTTTTTATATTTTTAACGTTAAGTTCACATTATTTTACATCTAAAACACGTATTTACAATACATTTGGGTGAATACAAAAAATAGAAAAAAAATTTGGGATAAAATTTGGTAAAAAATGGTGATAATTCCGCTAAATATCGTTTAAAGTCATTTGTATTAAACTAATCATACTTTTTATATTTTTATCGTTACGTTCACATAATTTTACATCTAAAACACGTCTTTACAATACATTTGGGTGAATATAAAAGGTCGTAAAAAAATTTTGAAAAACAGGTGATGAATCCGCTAAATATCGGCATAAGTCATTTCTATTAAGCTAATCATACTTTTTATATTTGGTAAAAAATGGTGATAATTCCGCTAAATATCGTTTAAAGTCATTTGTATTGAACTAATCATACTTTTTATATTTTTATCGTTAAGTTCACATAATTTTACATCTAAAACACGTCTTTACAATACATTTGGGTGAATATAAAAGGTCGTAAAAAAATTTTGAAATACAGGTGATGAATCCGCAAAATATCGTCTTAAGTCATTTCTATTAAACTAATCATACTTTTTATATTTTTAACGTTAAGTTCACATAATTTTACATCTAAAACACGTCTTTTCAATACATTTGGGTGAATATAAAAGGTCGTAAAAAAATTTGGGAAAAAATTTGGTAAAAAATGGTGATAATTCCGCTAAATATCGTTTAAAGTCATTTGTATTGAACTAATCATACTTTTTATATTTTTATCGTTAAGTTCACATTATTTTACATCTAAAACACGTATTTACAATACACTTGGGTGAATACAAAAAATAGAAAAAAAATTTGGGAAAAAATTTGGTAAAAAATGGTGATAATTCCGCTAATTATCGTTTAAAGTCATTTGTATTGAACTAATCATACTTTTTATATTTTTATCGTTAAGTTCACATTATTTTACATCTAAAACACGTATTTACAATACATTTGGGTGAATACAAAAAATAGAATAAAAATTTGGGAAAAAATTTGGTAAAAAATGGTGATAATTCCGCTAAATATCGTTTAAAGTCATTTGTATTGAACTAATCATACTTTTTATATTTTTATCGTTAAGTTCACATTATTTTACATCTAAAACACGTATTTACAATACACTTGGGTGAATACAAAAAATAGAAAAAAAATTTGGGAAAAAATTTGGTAAAAAATGGTGATAATTCCGCTAATTATCGTTTAAAGTCATTTGTATTGAACTAATCATACTTTTTATATTTTTATCGTTAAGTTCACATTATTTTACATCTAAAACACGTATTTACAATACATTTGGGTGAATACAAAAAATAGAATAAAAATTTGGGAAAAAATTTGGTAAAAAATGGTGATAATTCCGCTAAATATCGTTTAAAGTCATTTGTATTGAACTAATCATACTTTTTATATTTTTATCGTTAAGTTCACATTATTTTACATCTAAAACACGTATTTACTATACATTTGGGTGAATACAAAAAATAGAAAAAAAATTTGTGAAAAAATTTGGTAAAAAATGGTGAAAATTCCGCTAAATATCGTTTAAAGTCATTTGTATTGAACTAATCATACTTTTTATATTTTTATCGTTAAGATCACATAATTTTACATCTAAAACACGTCTTTTCAATACATTTTGGTGAATATAAAAGGTCGTAAAAAAATTTTGAAATACAGGTGATGAATCCGCTAAAAATCGTCTTAAGTCATTTCTATTAATTTAATCATACTTTTTATATTTTAAACGTTATGTTCACATAATTTTACATCTAAAACACGTCTTTAAAATACATTTGGGTGAATATAAAAGGTCGTAAAAAAATTTTGGAAAAAATTTGGTAAAAAATGGTGATAATTCCGCTAAATATCGTTTAAAGTCATTTGTATTGAACTAATCATACTTTTTATATTTTTAACATTAAGTTCACATTATTTTACATCTAAAACACGTGTTTACAAAACATTTGGGTGAATACAAAAAATAGAAAAAAAATTTGGTAAAAAATGGTGATAATTCCGCTAAATATCGTTTAAAGTCATTTGTATTGAACTAATCATACTTTTTATATTTTTATCGTTAAGTTCACATAATTTTACATCTAAAAAACGTCTTTACAATACATTTGGGTGAATATAAAAGGTCGTAAAAAAATTTTGAAATACAGGTGATGAATCCGCTAAATATCGTCTTAAGTCATTTCTATTAAACTAATCATACTTTTTATATTTTTAACGTTAAGTTCACATTATTTTACATCTAAAACACGTGTTTACAAAACATTTGGGTGAATACAAAAAATAGAAAAAAAATTTGGTAAAAAATGGTGATAATTCCGCTAAATATCGTTTAAAGTCATTTGTATTGAACTAATCATACTTTTTATATTTTTATCGTTACGTTCACATAATTTTACATCTAAAACACGTCTTTACAATACATTTGGGTGAATATAAAAGGTCGTAAAAAAATTTTGAAAAACAGGTGATGAATCCGCTAAATATCGGCATAAGTCATTTCTATTAAGCTAATCATACTTTTTATATTTGGTAAAAAATGGTGATAATTCCGCTAAATATCGTTTAAAGTCATTTGTATTGAACTAATCATACTTTTTATATTTTTATCGTTAAGTTCATATAATTTTACATCTAAAACACGTCTTTACAATACATTTGGGTGAATATAAAAGGTCGTAAAAAAACTTTGAAAAACAGGTGATGAATCCGCTAAATATCATCTTAAGTCATTTCTATTAAACTAATCATACTTTTTATATTTTTATCGTTAAGTTCACATAATTTTACATCTAAAACACGTCTTTACAATACATTTGGGTGAATATAAAAGGTCGTAAAAAAATTTTGAAATACAGGTGATGAATCCGCAAAATATCGTCTTAAGTCATTTCTATTAAACTAATCATACTTTTTATATTTTTAACGTTAAGTTCACATAATATTACGTCAAAAACACGTCTTTACAATACATTTGGGTGAATACAAAAAATAGAAAAAAAATTTGGTAACAAATGGTGATAATTCCGCTAAATATCGTTTAAAGTCATTTGTATTGAACTAATCATACTTTTTATATTTTTATCGTTAAGTTCACATAATTTTACATCTAAAACACGTCTTTTCAATACATTTGGGTGAATATAAAAGGTCGTAAAAAAATTTGGGAAAAAATTTGGTAAAAAATGGTGATAATTCCGCTAAATATCGTTTAAAGTCATTTGTATTGAACTAATCATACTTTTTATATTTTTATCGTTAAGTTCACATTATTTTACATCTAAAACACGTATTTACAATACACTTGGGTGAATACAAAAAATAGAAAAAAAATTTGGGAAAAAATTTGGTAAAAAATGGTGATAATTCCGCTAATTATCGTTTAAAGTCATTTGTATTGAACTAATCATACTTTTTATATTTTTATCGTTAAGTTCACATTATTTTACATCTAAAACACGTATTTACAATACATTTGGGTGAATACAAAAAATAGAATAAAAATTTGGGAAAAAATTTGGTAAAAAATGGTGATAATTCCGCTAAATATCGTTTAAAGTCATTTGTATTGAACTAATCATACTTTTTATATTTTTATCGTTAAGTTCACATTATTTTACATCTAAAACACGTATTTACAATACACTTGGGTGAATACAAAAAATAGAAAAAAAATTTGGGAAAAAATTTGGTAAAAAATGGTGATAATTCCGCTAATTATCGTTTAAAGTCATTTGTATTGAACTAATCATACTTTTTATATTTTTATCGTTAAGTTCACATTATTTTACATCTAAAACACGTATTTACAATACATTTGGGTGAATACAAAAAATAGAATAAAAATTTGGGAAAAAATTTGGTAAAAAATGGTGATAATTCCGCTAAATATCGTTTAAAGTCATTTGTATTGAACTAATTATACTTTTTATATTTTTATCGTTAAGTTCACATAATTTTACATCTAAAACACGTCTTTACAGTACATTTGGGTGAATATAAAAGGTCGTAAAAAAATTTTGAAATACAGGTGATGAATCCGCTAAATATCGTCTTAATTCATTTCTATTAAACTAATCATACTTTTTATATTTTTAACGTTAAGTTCACATTATTTTACATCTAAAACACGTATTTACAATACATTTGGGTGAATACAAAAAATAGAAAAAAAATTTGGGAAAAAATTTGGTAAAAAATGGTGATAATTCCGCTAAATATCGTTTAAAGTCATTTGTATTAAACTAATCATACTTTTTATATTTTTATCGTTACGTTCACATAATTTTACATCTAAAACACGTCTTTACAATACATTTGGGTGAATATAAAAGGTCGTAAAAAAATTTTGAAAAACAGGTGATGAATCCGCTAAATATCGGCATAAGTCATTTCTATTAAGCTAATCATACTTTTTATATTTGGTAAAAAATGGTGATAATTCCGCTAAATATCGTTTAAAGTCATTTGTATTGAACTAATCATACTTTTTATATTTTTATCGTTAAGTTCATATAATTTTACATCTAAAACACGTCTTTACAATACATTTGGGTGAATATAAAAGGTCGTAAAAAAACTTTGAAAAACAGGTGATGAATCCGCTAAATATCATCTTAAGTCATTTCTATTAAACTAATCATACTTTTTATATTTTTATCGTTAAGTTCACATAATTTTACATCTAAAACACGTCTTTACAATACATTTGGGTGAATATAAAAGGTCGTAAAAAAATTTTGAAATACAGGTGATGAATCCGCAAAATATCGTCTTAAGTCATTTCTATTAAACTAATCATACTTTTTATATTTTTAACGTTAAGTTCACATAATATTACATCAAAAACACGTCTTTACAATACATTTGGGTGAATACAAAAAATAGAAAAAAAATTTGGTAACAAATGGTGATAATTCCGCTAAATATCGTTTAAAGTCATTTGTGTTGAACTAATCATACTTTTTATATTTTTATCGTTAAGTTCACATAATTTTACATCTAAAACACGTCTTTTCAATACATTTGGGTGAATATAAAAGGTCGTAAAAAAATTTGGGAAAAAATTTGGTAAAAAATGGTGATAATTCCGCTAAATATCGTTTAAAGTCATTTGTATTGAACTAATCATACTTTTTATATTTTTATCGTTAAGTTCACATTATTTTACATCTAAAACACGTATTTACAATACACTTGGGTGAATACAAAAAATAGAAAAAAAATTTGGGAAAAAATTTGGTAAAAAATGGTGATAATTCCGCTAATTATCGTTTAAAGTCATTTGTATTGAACTAATCATACTTTTTATATTTTTATCGTTAAGTTCACATTATTTTACATCTAAAACACGTATTTACAATACATTTGGGTGAATACAAAAAATAGAATAAAAATTTGGGAAAAAAATTTGGTAAAAAATGGTGATAATTCCGCTAAATATCGTTTAAAGTCATTTGTATTGAACTAATCATACTTTTTATATTTTTATCGTTAAGTTCACATTATTTTACATCTAAAACACGTATTTACTATACATTTGGGTGAATACAAAAAATAGAAAAAAAATTTGTGAAAAAATTTGGTAAAAAATGGTGAAAATTCCGCTAAATATCGTTTAAAGTCATTTGTATTGAACTAATCATACTTTTTATATTTTTATCGTTAAGATCACATAATTTTACATCTAAAACACGTCTTTTCAATACATTTTGGTGAATATAAAAGGTCGTAAAAAAATTTTGAAATACAGGTGATGAATCCGCTAAAAATCGTCTTAAGTCATTTCTATTAATTTAATCATACTTTTTATATTTTAAACGTTATGTTCACATAATTTTACATCTAAAACACGTCTTTACAATACATTTGGGTGAATATAAAAGGTCGTAAAAAAATTTTGGAAAAAATTTGGTAAAAAATGGTGATAATTCCGCTAAATATCGTTTAAAGTCATTTGTATTGAACTAATCATACTTTTTATATTTTTATCGTTAAGTTCACATAATTTTACATCTAAAACACGTCTTTACAATACATTTGGGTGAATATAAAAGGTCGTAAAAAAATTTTGAAATACAGGTGATGAATCCGCAAAATATCGTCTTAAGTCATTTCTATTAAACTAATCATACTTTTTATATTTTTAACGTTAAGTTCACATAATTTTACATCTAAAAAACGTCTTTACAATACATTTGGGTGAATATAAAAGGTCGTAAAAAAATTTTGGAAAAAATTTGGTAAAAAATGGTGATAATTCCGCTAAATATCGTTTAAAGTCATTTGTATTGAACTAATCATACTTTTTATATTTTTATCGTTAAGTTCACATAATTTTACATCTAAAACACGTCTTTACAATACATTTGGGTGAATACAAAAAATAGAATAAAAATTTGGGAAAAAATTTGGTAAAAAATGGTGATAATTCCGCTAAATATCGTTTAAAGTCATTTGTATTGAACTAATCATACTTTTTATATTTTTATCGTTAAGTTCACATTATTTTACATCTAAAACACGTATTTACAATACACTTGGGTGAATACAAAAAATAGAAAAAAAATTTGGGAAAAAATTTGGTAAAAAATGGTGATAATTCCGCTAATTATCGTTTAAAGTCATTTGTATTGAACTAATCATACTTTTTATATTTTTATCGTTAAGTTCACATTATTTTACATCTAAAACACGTATTTACAATACATTTGGGTGAATACAAAAAATAGAATAAAAATTTGGGAAAAAATTTGGTAAAAAATGGTGATAATTCCGCTAAATATCGTTTAAAGTCATTTGTATTGAACTAATTATACTTTTTATATTTTTATCGTTAAGTTCACATAATTTTACATCTAAAACACGTCTTTACAATACATTTGGGTGAATATAAAAGGTCGTAAAAAAATTTTGAAATACAGGTGATGAATCCGCTAAATATCGTCTTAATTCATTTCTATTAAACTAATCATACTTTTTATATTTTTAACGTTAAGTTCACATTATTTTACATCTAAAACACGTATTTACAATACATTTGGGTGAATACAAAAAATAGAAAAAAAATTTGGGAAAAAATTTGGTAAAAAATGGTGATAATTCCGCTAAATATCGTTTAAAGTCATTTGTATTAAACTAATCATACTTTTTATATTTTTATCGTTAAGTTCACATAATTTTACATCTAAAACACGTCTTTACAATACATTTGGGTGAATATAAAAGGTCGTAAAAAAATTTTGAAATACAGGTGATGAATCCGCTAAATATCGTCTTAAGTCATTTCTATTAAACTAATCATACTTTTTATATTTTTAACATTAAGTTCACATTATTTTACATCTAAAACACGTGTTTACAAAACATTTGGGTGAATAAAAAAAATAGAAAAAAAATTTGGTAAAAAATGGTGATAATTCCGCTAAATATCGTTTAAAGTCATTTGTATTGAACTAATCATACTTTTTATATTTTTATCGTTACGTTCACATAATTTTACATCTAAAACACGTCTTTACAATACATTTGGGTGAATATAAAAGGTCGTAAAAAAATTTTGAAAAACAGGTGATGAATCCGCTAAATATCATCTTAAGTCATTTCTATTAAACTAATCATACTTTTTATATTTTTAACGTTAAGTTCACATTATTTTACATCTAAAACACGTGTTTACAATACATTTGGGTGAATACAAAAAATAGAAAATAAATTTGGGAAAAAATTTGGTAAAAAATGGTGATAATTCCGCTTTTTATATTTTTATCGTTAAGTTCACATTATTTTACATCTAAAACACGTATTTACAATACATTTGGGTGAATACAAAAAATAAAAAAAAAATTTGGGAAAAAATTTGGTAAAAAATGGTGATAATTCCGCTAAATATCGTTTAAAGTCATTTGTATTGAACTAATCATACTTTTTATATTTTTATCGTTAAGATCACATAATTTTACATCTAAAACACGTCTTTACAATACATTTGGGTGAATATAAAAGGTCGTAAAAAAATTTTGAAATACAGGTGATGAATCCGCTAAATATCGTTTAAAGTCATTTGTATTGAACTAATCATACTTTTTATATTTTTATCGTTAAGTTCACATAATTTTACATCTAAAACACGTCTTTACAATACATTTGGGTGAATATAAAAGGTCGTAAAAAAATTTTGAAATACAGGTGATGAATCTGCTAAATATCGTCTTAAGTCATTTCTATTAAACTAATCATACTTTTTATATTTTTAACGTTAAGTTCACATTATTTTACATCTAAAACACGTGTTTACAATACATTTGGGTGAATACAAAAAATAGAAAATAAATTTGGGAAAAAATTTGGTAAAAAATGGTGATAATTCCGCTAAATACCGTTTAAAGTCATTTGTATTGAACTAATCATACTTTTTATATTTTTATCGTTAAGTTCACATTATTTTACATCTAAAACACGTATTTACAATACACTTGGGTGAATACAAAAAATAGAAAAAAAATTTGGGAAAAAATTTGGTAAAAAATGGTGATAATTCCGCTAATTATCGTTTAAAGTCATTTGTATTGAACTAATCATACTTTTTATATTTTTATCGTTAAGTTCACATTATTTTACATCTAAAACACGTATTTACAATACATTTGGGTGAATACAAAAAATAGAATAAAAATTTGGGAAAAAATTTGGTAAAAAATGGTGATAATTCCGCTAAATATCGTTTAAAGTCATTTGTATTGAACTAATTATACTTTTTATATTTTTATCGTTAAGTTCACATAATTTTACATCTAAAACACGTCTTTACAATACATTTGGGTGAATATAAAAGGTCGTAAAAAAATTTTGAAATACAGGTGATGAATCCGCTAAATATCGTCTTAATTCATTTCTATTAAACTAATCATACTTTTTATATTTTTAACGTTAAGTTCACATTATTTTACATCTAAAACACGTATTTACAATACATTTGGGTGAATACAAAAAATAGAAAAAAAATTTGGGAAAAAATTTGGTAAAAAATGGTGATAATTCCGCTAAATATCGTTTAAAGTCATTTGTATTAAACTAATCATACTTTTTATATTTTTATCGTTAAGTTCACATAATTTTACATCTAAAACACGTCTTTACAATACATTTGGGTGAATATAAAAGGTCGTAAAAAAATTTTGAAATACAGGTGATGAATCCGCTAAATATCGTCTTAAGTCATTTCTATTAAACTAATCATACTTTTTATATTTTTAACATTAAGTTCACATTATTTTACATCTAAAACACGTGTTTACAAAACATTTGGGTGAATAAAAAAAATAGAAAAAAAATTTGGTAAAAAATGGTGATAATTCCGCTAAATATCGTTTAAAGTCATTTGTATTGAACTAATCATACTTTTTATATTTTTATCGTTACGTTCACATAATTTTACATCTAAAACACGTCTTTACAATACATTTGGGTGAATATAAAAGGTCGTAAAAAAATTTTGAAAAACAGGTGATGAATCCGCTAAATATCATCTTAAGTCATTTCTATTAAACTAATCATACTTTTTATATTTTTAACGTTAAGTTCACATTATTTTACATCTAAAACACGTGTTTACAATACATTTGGGTGAATACAAAAAATAGAAAATAAATTTGGGAAAAAATTTGGTAAAAAATGGTGATAATTCCGCTTTTTATATTTTTATCGTTAAGTTCACATTATTTTACATCTAAAACACGTATTTACAATACATTTGGGTGAATACAAAAAATAAAAAAAAAATTTGGGAAAAAATTTGGTAAAAAATGGTGATAATTCCGCTAAATATCGTTTAAAGTCATTTGTATTGAACTAATCATACTTTTTATATTTTTATCGTTAAGATCACATAATTTTACATCTAAAACACGTCTTTACAATACATTTGGGTGAATATAAAAGGTCGTAAAAAAATTTTGAAATACAGGTGATGAATCCGCTAAATATCGTTTAAAGTCATTTGTATTGAACTAATCATACTTTTTATATTTTTATCGTTAAGTTCACATAATTTTACATCTAAAACACGTCTTTACAATACATTTGGGTGAATATAAAAGGTCGTAAAAAAATTTTGAAATACAGGTGATGAATCTGCTAAATATCGTCTTAAGTCATTTCTATTAAACTAATCATACTTTTTATATTTTTAACGTTAAGTTCACATTATTTTACATCTAAAACACGTGTTTACAATACATTTGGGTGAATACAAAAAATAGAAAATAAATTTGGGAAAAAATTTGGTAAAAAATGGTGATAATTCCGCTAAATACCGTTTAAAGTCATTTGTATTGAACTAATCATACTTTTTATATTTTTATCGTTAAGTTCACATTATTTTACATCTAAAACACGTATTTACAATACATTTGGGTGAATACAAAAAATAGAAAAAAAATTTGGGAAAAAATTTGGTAAAAAATGGTGATAATTCCGCTAAATATCGTTTAAAGTCATTTGTATTGAACTAATCATACTTTTTATATTTTTATCGTTAAGTTCACATAATTTTACATCTAAAACACGCCTTTACAATACATTTGGGTGAATATAAAAGGTCGTAAAACAATTTTTAAATACAGGTGATGAATCCGCTAAATATCGTCTTAAGTCATTTCTATTAAACTAATCATACTTTTTATATTTTTAACGTTAATTTCACATTATTTTACATCTAAAACACGTGTTTACAATACATTTGGGTGAATACAAAAAATAGAAAAAAAATTTGGTAAAAAATGGTGATAATTCCGCTAAATATCGTTTAAAGTCATTTCTATTAAACTAATCATACTTTTTATATTTTTAACGTTAAGTTCACATTATTTTACATCTCAAACACGTGTTTACAATACATTTGGGTGAGTACAAAAAATAGAAAAAAAATTTGGGAAAAAATTTGGTAAAAAATGGTGATAATTCCGCTAAATATCGTTTAAAGTCATTTGTGATGAACTAATCATACTTTTTATATTTTTATCGTTAAGTTCACATAATTTTACATCTAAATAACGTCTTTACAATACATTTGGGTGAATATAAAAGGTCGTAAAAAAATTTTGAAATACAGGTGATGAATCCGCTAAATATCGTCTTAAGTCATTTCTATTAAACTAATCATACTTTTTATATTTTTAACGTTAAGTTCACATTATTTTACATCTAAAACACGTGTTTACAAAACATTTGGGTGAATACAAAAAATAGAAAAAAAATTTGGTAAAAAATGGTGATAATTCCGCTAAATATCGTTTAAAGTCATTTGTATTGAACTAATCATACTTTTTATATTTTTATCGTTAAGTTCACATAATTTTACATCTAAAACACGTCTTTACAATACATTTGGGTGAATATAAAAGGTCGTAAAAAAATTTTGAAATACAGGTGATGAATCCGCTAAATATCGTCTTAAGTCATTTCTATTAAACTAATCATACTTTTTATATTTTTAACGTTAAGTTCACATTATTTTACATCTAAAACACGTGTTTACAATACATTTGGGTGAATACAAAAAATAGAAAATAAATTTGGGAAAAAATTTGGTAAAAAATGGTGATAATTCCGCTTTTTATATTTTTATCGTTAAGTTCACATAATTTTACATCTAAAACACGTCTTTACAATACATTTGGGTGAATATAAAAGGTCGTAAAAAAATTTTGAAATACAGGTGATGAATCCGCTAAATATCGTCTTAAGTCATTTCTATTAAACTAAACATACTTTTTATATTTTTAACGTTAAGTTCACATTATTTTACATCTAAAACACGTGTTTACAATACATTTGGGTGAATACAAAAAATAGAAAATAAATTTGGGAAAAAATTTGGTAAAAAATGGTGATAATTCCGCTTTTTATATTTTTATCGTTAAGTTCACATTATTTTACATCTATAACACGTATTTACAATACATTTGGGTGAATACAAAAAATAGAAAAAAAATTTGGGAAAAAATTTGGTAAAAAATGGTGATAATTCCGCTAAATATCGTTTAAAGTCATTTGTATTGAACTAATCATACTTTTTATATTTTTATCGTTAAGATCACATAATTTTACATCTAAAACACGTCTTTACAATACATTTGGGTGAATATAAAAGGTCGTAAAAAAATTTTGAAATACAGGTGATGAATCCGCTAAATATCGTTTAAAGTCATTTGTATTGAACTAATCATACTTTTTATATTTTTATCGTTAAGTTCACATAATTTTACATCTAAAACACGTCTTTACAATACATTTGGGTGAATATAAAAGGTCGTAAAAAAATTTTGAAATACAGGTGATGAATCCGCTAAATATCGTCTTAAGTCATTTCTATTAAACTAATCATACTTTTTATATTTTTAACGTTAAGTTCACATTATTTTACATCTAAAACACGTGTTTACAATACATTTGGGTGAATACAAAAAATAGAAAATAAATTTGGGAAAAAATTTGGTAAAAAATGGTGATAATTCCGCTAAATACCGTTTAAAGTCATTTGTATTGAACTAATCATACTTTTTATATTTTTATCGTTAAGTTCACATTATTTTACATCTAAAACACGTATTTACAATACATTTGGGTGAATACAAAAAATAGAAAAAAAATTTGGGAAAAAATTGGGTAAAAAATGGTGATAATTCCGCTAAATATCGTTTAAAGTCATTTGTATTGAAATAATCATACTTTTTATATTTTTATCGTTAAGTTCACATAATTTTACATCTAAAACACGCCTTTACAATACATTTGGGTGAATATAAAAGGTCGTAAAACAATTTTTAAATACAGGTGATGAATCCGCTAAATATCGTCTTAAGTCATTTCTATTAAACTAATCATACTTTTTATATTTTTAACGTTAATTTCACATTATTTTACATCTAAAACACGTGTTTACAATACATTTGGGTGAATACAAAAAATAGAAAAAAAATTTGGTAAAAAATGGTGATAATTCCGCTAAATATCGTTTAAAGTCATTTGTATTGAACTAATCATACTTTTTATATTTTTATCGTTAAGTTCACATAATTTTACATCTAAAACACGTCTTTACAATACATTTGGGTGAATATAAAATGTCGTAAAACAATTTTGAAATACAGGTGATGAATCCGCTAAATATCGTCCTAAGTCATTTCTATTAAACTAATCATACTTTTTATATTTTTAACGTTAAGTTCACATTATTTTACATCTAAAACACGTGTTTACATTACATTTGGGTGAATACAAAAAATAGAAAAAAAATTTGGTAAAAAATGGTGATAATTACGCTAAATATCGTTTAAAGTCATTTGTATTGAACTAATCATACTTTTTATATTTTTATCGTTAAGTTCACATAATTTTACATCTAAAAAACGTCTTTACAATACATTTGGGTGAATATAAAAGGTCGTAAAAAAATTATGAAATACAGGTGATGAATCCGCTAAATATCGTCTTAAGTCATTTCTATTAAACTAATCATACTTTTTATATTTTTAACGTTAAGTTCACATTATTTTACATCTAAAACACGTGTTTACAAAACATTTGGGTGAATACAAAAAATAGAAAAAAAATTTGGTAAAAAATGGTGATAATTCCGCTAAATATCGTTTAAAGTCATTTGTATTGATCTAATCATACTTTTTATATTTTTATCGTTAAGTTCACATAATTTTACATCTAAAACACGTCTTTACAATACATTTGGGTGAATATAAAAGGTCGTAAAAAAATTTTGAAATACAGGTGATGAATCCGCTAAATATCGTCTTAAGTCATTTCTATTAAACTAATCATACTTTTTATATTTTTAACGTTAAGTTCACATTATTTTACATCTAAAACACGTGTTTACAATACATTTGGGTGAATACAAAAAATAGAAAATAAATTTGTGAAAAAATTTGGTAAAAAATGGTGATAATTCCGCTAAATATCGTTTAAAGTCATTTGTATTGAACTAATCATACTTTTTATATTTTTATCGTTAAGTTCACATTATTTTACATCTGAAACACGTATTTACTATACATTTGGGTGAATACAAAAAATAGAAAAAAAATTTGGGAAAAAATTTGGTAAAAAATGGTGATAATTCCGCTAAATATCGTTTAAAGTCATTTGTATTGAACTAATCATACTTTTTATATTTTTATCGTTAAGATAACATAATTTTACATATAAAACACGTCTTTACAATACATTTGGGTGAATATAAAAGGTCGTAAAAAAATTTGAAATACAGGTGATGAATCCGCTAAATATCGTCCTAAGTCATTTCAATTAAACTAATCATACTTTTTATATTTTTATCGTTAAGTTCACATTATTTTACATCTAAAACACGTATTTACAATACATTTGGGTGAATACAAAAAATAGAATAAAAATTTGGGAAAAAATTTGGTAAAAAATGGTGATAATTCCGCTCAATATCGTTTAAAGTCATTTGTATTGAACTAATCATACTTTTTATATTTTTATCGTTAAGTTCACATTATTTTACATCTAAAACACGTATTTACAATACATTTGGGTGAATACAAAAAATAGAAAAAAAATTTGGGAAAAAATTTGGTAAAAAATGGTGATAATTCCGCTAATTATCGTTTAAAGTCATTTGTATTGAACTAATCATACTTTTTATATTTTTATCGTTAAGTTCACATAATTTTACATCTAAAACACGTCTTTACAATACATTTGGGTGAATATAAAAGGTCGTAAAAAAATTTTGAAATACAGGTGATGAATCCGCAAAATATCGTCTTAAGTCATTTCTATTAAACTAATCATACTTTTTATATTTTTAACGTTAAGTTCACATAATTTTACATCAAAAACACGTCTTTACAATACATTTGGGTGAATACAAAAAATAGAAAAAAAATTTGGGAAAAAATTTGGTAAAAAATGGTGATAATTCCGCTAAATATCGTTTAAAGTCATTTGTATTGAACTAATCATACTTTTTATATTTTTATCGTTAAGATCACATAATTTTACATCTAAAACACGTCTTTTCAATACATTTTGGTGAATATAAAAGGTCGTAAAAAAATTTTGAAATACAGGTGATGAATCCGCTAAAAATCGTCTTAAGTCATTTCTATTAATTTAATCATACTTTTTATATTTTAAACGTTATGTTCACATAATTTTACATCTAAAACACGTCTTTACAATACATTTGGGTGAATATAAAAGGTCGTAAAAAAATTTTGGAAAAAATTTGGTAAAAAATGGTGATAATTCCGCTAAATATCGTTTAAAGTCATTTGTATTGAACTAATCATACTTTTTATATTTTTATCGTTAAGTTCACATAATTTTACATCTAAAACACGTCTTTACAATACATTTGGGTGAATATAAAAGGTCGTAAAAAAATTTTGAAATACAGGTGATGAATCCGCAAAATATCGTCTTAAGTCATTTCTATTAAACTAATCATACTTTTTATATTTTTAACGTTAAGTTCACATAATTTTACATCTAAAACACGTCTTTACAATACATTTGGGTGAATATAAAAGGTCGTAAAAAAATTTTGGAAAAAATTTGGTAAAAAATGGTGATAATTCCGCTAAATATCGTTTAAAGTCATTTGTATTGAACTAATCATACTTTTTCTATTTTTATCGTTAAGTTCACATAATTTTACATCTAAAACACGTCTTTTCAATACATTTGGGTGAATATAAAAGGTCGTAAAAAAATTTGGGAAAAAATTTGGTAAAAAATGGTGATAATTCCGCTAAATATCGTTTAAAGTCATTTGTATAGAACTAATCATACTTTTTATATTTTTATCGTTAAGTTCACATAATTTTACATCTTAAACACGTCTTTACAATACATTTGGGTGAATATAAAAGGTCGTAAAAAAACTTTGAAAAACAGGTGATGAATCCGCTAAATATCGTCTTAAGTCATTTCTATTAATTTAATCATACATTTTATATTTTTAACGTTAAGTTCACATAATTTTACATCTAAAACACGTCTTTACAATACATTTGGGTGAATATAAAAGGTCGTAAAAAAATTTTGGAAAAAATTTGGTAAAAAATGGTGATAATTCCGCTAAATATCGTTTAAAGTCATTTGTATTGAACTAATCATACTTTTTCTATTTTTATCGTTAAGTTCACATAATTTTACATCTAAAACACGTCTTTTCAATACATTTGGGTGAATATAAAAGGTCGTAAAAAAATTTGGGAAAAAATTTGGTAAAAAATGGTGATAATTCCGCTAAATATCGTTTAAAGTCATTTGTATTGAACTAATCATACTTTTTATATTTTTATCGTTAAGTTCACATAATTTTACATCTAAAACACGTCTTTACAATACATTTGGGTGAATATAAAAGGTCGTAAAAAAATTTTTAAATACAGGTGATGAATCCGCTAAATATCGTTTAAGTCATTTCTATTAAACTAATCATACTTTTTATATTTTTAACGTTAATTTCACATTATTTTACATCTAAAACACGTGTTTACAATACATTTGGGTGAATACAAAAAATAGAAAAAAAATTTGGTAAAAAATGGTGATAATTCCGCTAAATATCGTTTAAAGTCATTTGTATTGAACTAATCATACTTTTTATATTTTTATCGTTAAGTTCACATAATTTTACATCTAAAACACGTCTTTACAATACATTTGGGTGAATATAAAAGGTCGTAAAAAAATTTTGAAATACAGGTGATGAATCCGCTAAATATCGTCTTAAGTCATTTCTATTAAACTAATCATACTTTTTATATTTTTAACATTAAGTTCACATTATTTTACATCTAAAACACGTGTTTACAAAACATTTGGGTGAATACAAAAAAAAAAAAAAAAAATGGTAAAAAATGGTGATAATTCCGCTAAATATCGTTTAAAGTCATTTGTATTGAACTAATCATACTTTTTATATTTTTATCGTTAAGTTCACATTATTTTACATCTAAAACACGTATTTACAATACATTTGGGTGAATACAAAAAATAGAATAAAAATTTGGGAAAAAATTTGGTAAAAAATGGTGATAATTCCGCTCAATATCGTTTAAAGTCATTTGTATTGAACTAATCATACTTTTTATATTTTTATCGTTAAGTTCACATTATTTTACATCTAAAACACGTATTTACAATACATTTGGGTGAATACAAAAAATAGAAAAAAAATTTGGGAAAAAATTTGGTAAAAAATGGTGATAATTCCGCTAATTATCGTTTAAAGTAATTTGTATTGAACTAATCATACTTTTTATATTTTTATCGTTAAGTTCACATAATTTTACATCTAAAACACGTCTTTACAATACATTTGGGTGAATATAAAAGGTCGTAAAAAAATTTTGAAATACAGGTGATGAATCCGCAAAATATCGTCTTAAGTCATTTCTATTAAACTAATCATACTTTTTATATTTTTAACGTTAAGTTCACATAATTTTACATCAAAAACACGTCTTTACAATACATTTGGGTGAATACAAAAAATAGAAAAAAAATTTGGGAAAAAATTTGGTAAAAAATGGTGATAATTCCGCTAAATATCGTTTAAAGTCATTTGTATTGAACTAATCATACTTTTTATATTTTTATCGTTAAGATCACATAATTTTACATCTAAAACACGTCTTTTCAATACATTTTGGTGAATATAAAAGGTCGTAAAAAAATTTTGAAATACAGGTGATGAATCCGCTAAAAATCGTCTTAAGTCATTTCTATTAATTTAATCATACTTTTTATATTTTAAACGTTATGTTCACATAATTTTACATCTAAAACACGTCTTTACAATACATTTGGGTGAATATAAAAGGTCGTAAAAAAATTTTGGAAAAAATTTGGTAAAAAATGGTGATAATTCCGCTAAATATCGTTTAAAGTCATTTGTATTGAACTAATCATACTTTTTATATTTTTATCGTTAAGTTCACATAATTTTACATCTAAAACACGTCTTTACAATACATTTGGGTGAATATAAAAGGTCGTAAAAAAATTTTTAAATACAGGTGATGAATCCGCTAAATATCGTTTAAGTCATTTCTATTAAACTAATCATACTTTTTATATTTTTAACGTTAATTTCACATTATTTTACATCTAAAACACGTGTTTACAATACATTTGGGTGAATACAAAAAATAGAAAAAAAATTTGGTAAAAAATGGTGATAATTCCGCTAAATATCGTTTAAAGTCATTTGTATTGAACTAATCATACTTTTTATATTTTTATCGTTAAGTTCACATAATTTTACATCTAAAACACGTCTTTACAATACATTTGGGTGAATATAAAAGGTCGTAAAAAAATTTTGAAATACAGGTGATGAATCCGCTAAATATCGTCTTAAGTCATTTCTATTAAACTAATCATACTTTTTATATTTTTAACATTAAGTTCACATTATTTTACATCTAAAACACGTGTTTACAAAACATTTGGGTGAATACAAAAAAAAAAAAAAAAAATGGTAAAAAATGGTGATAATTCCGCTAAATATCGTTTAAAGTCATTTGTATTGAACTAATCATACTTTTTATATTTTTATCGTTAAGTTCACATTATTTTACATCTAAAACACGTATTTACAATACATTTGGGTGAATACAAAAAATAGAATAAAAATTTGGGAAAAAATTTGGTAAAAAATGGTGATAATTCCGCTCAATATCGTTTAAAGTCATTTGTATTGAACTAATCATACTTTTTATATTTTTATCGTTAAGTTCACATTATTTTACATCTAAAACACGTATTTACAATACATTTGGGTGAATACAAAAAATAGAAAAAAAATTTGGGAAAAAATTTGGTAAAAAATGGTGATAATTCCGCTAATTATCGTTTAAAGTAATTTGTATTGAACTAATCATACTTTTTATATTTTTATCGTTAAGTTCACATAATTTTACATCTAAAACACGTCTTTACAATACATTTGGGTGAATATAAAAGGTCGTAAAAAAATTTTGAAATACAGGTGATGAATCCGCAAAATATCGTCTTAAGTCATTTCTATTAAACTAATCATACTTTTTATATTTTTAACGTTAAGTTCACATAATTTTACATCAAAAACACGTCTTTACAATACATTTGGTTGAATACAAAAAATAGAAAAAAAATTTGGGAAAAAATTTGGTAAAAAATGGTGATAATTCCGCTAAATATCGTTTAAAGTCATTTGTATTGAACTAATCATACTTTTTATATTTTTATCGTTAAGATCACATAATTTTACATCTAAAACACGTCTTTTCAATACATTTTGGTGAATATAAAAGGTCGTAAAAAAATTTTGAAATACAGGTGATGAATCCGCTAAAAATCGTCTTAAGTCATTTCTATTAATTTAATCATACTTTTTATATTTTAAACGTTATGTTCACATAATTTTACATCTAAAACACGTCTTTACAATACATTTGGGTGAATATAAAAGGTCGTAAAAAAATTTTGGAAAAAATTTGGTAAAAAATGGTGATAATTCCGCTAAATATCGTTTAAAGTCATTTGTATTGAACTAATCATACTTTTTATATTTTTATCGTTAAGTTCACATAATTTTACATCTAAAACACGTCTTTACAATACATTTGGGTGAATATAAAAGGTCGTAAAAAAATTTTGAAATACAGGTGATGAATCCGCAAAATATCGTCTTAAGTCATTTCTATTAAACTAATCATACTTTTTATATTTTTAACGTTAAGTTCACATAATTTTACATCTAAAACACGTCTTTACAATACATTTGGGTGAATATAAAAGGTCGTAAAAAAATTTTGGAAAAAATTTGGTAAAAAATGGTGATAATTCCGCTAAATATCGTTTAAAGTCATTTGTATTGAACTAATCATACTTTTTATATTTTTATCGTTAAGTTCACATAATTTTACATCTAAAACACGTCTTTAAAATACATTTGGGTGAATATAAAAGGTCGTAAAAAAATTTTGAAATACAGGTGATGAATCCGCTAAATATCGTCTTAATTCATTTCTATTAAACTAATCATGCTTTTTATATTTTTAGCGTTATTTTCACATTATTCTACATCTAAAACACGTATTTACAATACATTTGGGTGAGTACAAAAAATAGAAAAAAAATTTGGGAAAAAATTTGGTAAAAAATGGTGATAATTCCGCTAATTATCGTTTAAAGTCATTTGTATTGAACTAATCATACTTTTTATATTTTTATCGTTAAGTTCACATTATTTTACATCTAAAACACGTATTTACAATACATTTGGGTGAATACAAAAAATAGAAAAAAAATTTGGGAAAAAATTTGGTAAAAAATGGTGATAATTCCGCTAATTATCGTTTAAAGTCATTTGTATTGAACTAATCATGCTTTTTATATTTTTAGCGTTAAGTTCACATTATTCTACATCTAAAACACGTATTTACAATACATTTGGGTGAGTACAAAAAATAGAAAAAAAATTTGGGAAAAAATTTGGTAAAAAATGGTGATAATTCCGCTAATTATCGTTTAAAGTCATTTGTATTGAACTAATCATACTTTTTATATTTTTATCGTTAAGTTCACATTATTTTACATCTAAAACACGTATTTACAATACATTTGGGTGAATACAAAAAATAGAAAAAAAATTTGGGAAAAAATTTGGTAAAAAATGGTGATAATTCCGCTAATTATCGTTTAAAGTCATTTGTATTGAACTAATCATACTTTTTATATTTTTATCGTTAAGTTCACATTATTTTACATCTAAAACACGTATTTACAATACATTTGGGTGAATACAAAAAATAGAATAAAAATTTGGGAAAAAATTTGGTAAAAAATGGTGATAATTCCGCTAAATATCGTTTAAAGTCATTTGTATTGAACTAATCATACTTTTTATATTTTTATCGTTAAGTTCACATAATTTTACATCTAAAACACGTCTTTACAATACATTTGGGTGAATATAAAAGGTCGTAAAAAAATTTTGAAATACAGGTGATGAATCCGCTAAATATCGTCTTAAGTCATTTCTATTAATTTAATCATACTTTTTATATTTTTAACGTTAAGTTCACATAATTTTACATCTAAAACACGTCTTTACAATACATTTGGGTGAATATAAAAGGTCGTAAAAAAATTTTGGAAAAAATTTGGTAAAAAATGGTGATAATTCCGCTAAATATCGTTTAAAGTCATTTGTATTGAACTAATCATAATTTTTCTATTTTTATCGTTAAGTTCACATAATTTTACATCTAAAACACGTCTTTTCAATACATTTGGGTGAATATAAAAGGTCGTAAAAAAATTTGGGAAAAAATTTGGTAAAAAATGGTGATAATTCCGCTAAATATCGTTTAAAGTCATTTGTATAGAACTAATCATACTTTTTATATTTTTATCGTTAAGTTCACATAATTTTACATCTTAAACACGTCTTTACAATACATTTGGGTGAATATAAAAGGTCGTAAAAAAATTTTGAAATACAGGTGATGAATCCGCTAAATATCGTCTTAATTCATTTCTATTAAACTAATCATGCTTTTTATATTTTTAGCGTTATTTTCACATTATTCTACATCTAAAACACGTATTTACAATACATTTGGGTGAGTACAAAAAATAGAAAAAAAATTTGGGAAAAAATTTGGTAAAAAATGGTGATAATTCCGCTAATTATCGTTTAAAGTCATTTGTATTGAACTAATCATACTTTTTATATTTTTATCGTTAAGTTCACATTATTTTACATCTAAAACACGTATTTACAATACATTTGGGTGAATACAAAAAATAGAAAAAAAATTTGGGAAAAAATTTGGTAAAAAATGGTGATAATTCCGCTAATTATCGTTTAAAGTCATTTGTATTGAACTAATCATGCTTTTTATATTTTTAGCGTTAAGTTCACATTATTCTACATCTAAAACACGTATTTACAATACATTTGGGTGAGTACAAAAAATAGAAAAAAAATTTGGGAAAAAATTTGGTAAAAAATGGTGATAATTCCGCTAATTATCGTTTAAAGTCATTTGTATTGAACTAATCATACTTTTTATATTTTTATCGTTAAGTTCACATTATTTTACATCTAAAACACGTATTTACAATACATTTGGGTGAATACAAAAAATAGAAAAAAAATTTGGGAAAAAATTTGGTAAAAAATGGTGATAATTCCGCTAATTATCGTTTAAAGTCATTTGTATTGAACTAATCATACTTTTTATATTTTTATCGTTAAGTTCACATTATTTTACATCTAAAACACGTATTTACAATACATTTGGGTGAATACAAAAAATAGAATAAAAATTTGGGAAAAAATTTGGTAAAAAATGGTGATAATTCCGCTAAATATCGTTTAAAGTCATTTGTATTGAACTAATCATACTTTTTATATTTTTATCGTTAAGTTCACATAATTTTACATCTAAAACACGTCTTTACAATACATTTGGGTGAATATAAAAGGTCGTAAAAAAATTTTGAAATACAGGTGATGAATCCGCTAAATATCGTCTTAAGTCATTTCTATTAATTTAATCATACTTTTTATATTTTTAACGTTAAGTTCACATAATTTTACATCTAAAACACGTCTTTACAATACATTTGGGTGAATATAAAAGGTCGTAAAAAAATTTTGGAAAAAATTTGGTAAAAAATGGTGATAATTCCGCTAAATATCGTTTAAAGTCATTTGTATTGAACTAATCATAATTTTTCTATTTTTATCGTTAAGTTCACATAATTTTACATCTAAAACACGTCTTTTCAATACATTTGGGTGAATATAAAAGGTCGTAAAAAAATTTGGGAAAAAATTTGGTAAAAAATGGTGATAATTCCGCTAAATATCGTTTAAAGTCATTTGTATAGAACTAATCATACTTTTTATATTTTTATCGTTAAGTTCACATAATTTTACATCTTAAACACGTCTTTACAATACATTTGGGTGAATATAAAAGGTCGTAAAAAAACTTTGAAAAACAGGTGATGAATCCGCTAAATATCATCTTAAGTCATTTCTATTAAACTAATCATACTTTTTATATTTTTAACGTTAAGTTCACATTATTTTACATCTAAAACACATATTTACAATACATTTGGGTGAATACTAAAAATAGAAAAAAAATTTGGGAAAAAATTTGTTAAAAAATGGTGATAATTCCGCTAAATATCGTTTAAAGTCATTTGTATTGAACTAATCATACTTTTTATATTTTTATCGTTAAGTTCACATAATTTTACATCTAAAACACGTCTTTTCAATACATTTGGGTGAATATAAAAGGTCGTAAAAAAATTTGGGAAAAAATTTGGTAAAAAATGGTGATAATTCCGCTAAATATCGTTTAAAGTCATTTGTATAGAACTAATCATACTTTTTATATTTTTATCGTTAAGTTCACATAATTTTACATCTTAAACACGTCTTTACAATACATTTGGGTGAATATAAAAGGTCGTAAAAAAACTTTGAAAAACAGGTGATGAATCCGCTAAATATCATCTTAAGTCATTTCTATTAAACTAATCATACTTTTTATATTTTTAACGTTAAGTTCACATTATTTTACATCTAAAACACATATTTACAATACATTTGGGTGAATACTAAAAATAGAAAAAAAATTTGAGAAAAAATTTGTTAAAAAATGGTGATAATTCCGCTAAATATCGTTTAAAGTCATTTGTATTGAACTAATCATACTTTTTATATTTTTATCGTTAAGTTCACATAATTTTACATCTAAAACACGTCTTTAAAATACACTTGGGTGAATATAAAAGGTCGTAAAAAAATTTTGAAATACAGGTGATGAATCCGCTAAATATCGTCTTAATTCATTTCTATTAAACTAATCATGCTTTTTATATTTTTAGCGTTAAGTTCACATTATTCTACATCTAAAACACGTATTTACAATACATTTGGGTGAGTACAAAAAATAGAAAAAAAATTTGGGAAAAAATTTGGTAAAAAATGGTGATAATTCCGCTAAATATCGTTTAAAGTCATTTCTATTAAACTAATCATACTTTTTATATTTTTATCGTTAAGTTCACATTATTTTACATCTAAAACACGTATTTACAATACATTTGGGTGAATACAAAAAATAGAATAAAAATTTGGGAAAAAATTTGGTAAAAAATGGTGATAATTCCGCTAATTATCGTTTAAAGTCATTTGTATTGAACTAATCATACTTTTTATATTTTTATCGTTAAGTTCACATTATTTTACATCTAAAACACGTATTTACAATACATTTGGGTGAATACAAAAAATAGAATAAAAATTTGGTAAAAAATGGCGATAATTCCGCTAAATATCGTTTAAAGTCATTTGTATTGAACTAATCATACTTTTTATATTTTTATCGTTAAGTTCACATAATTTTACATCTAAAACACGTCTTTAAAATACACTTGGGTGAATATGAAAGGTCGTAAAAAAATTTTGAAATACAGGTGATGAATCCGCTAAATATCGTCTTAATTCATTTCTATTAAACTAATCATGCTTTTTATATTTTTAGCGTTAAGTTCACATTATTCTACATCTAAAACACGTATTTACAATACATTTGGGTGAGTACAAAAAATAGAAAAAAAATTTGGGAAAAAATTTGGTAAAAAATGGTGATAATTCCGCTAATTATCGTTTAAAGTCATTTGTATTGAACTAATCATACTTTTTATATTTTTATCGTTAAGTTCACATTATTTTACATCTAAAACACGTATTTACAATACATTTGGGTGAATACAAAAAATAGAAAAAAAATTTGGGAAAAAATTTGGTAAAAAATGGTGATAATTCCGCTAATTATCGTTTAAAGTCATTTGTATTGAACTAATCATACTTTTTATATTTTTATCGTTAAGTTCACATTATTTTACATCTAAAACACGTATTTACAATACATTTGGGTGAATACAAAAAATAGAATAAAAATTTGGGAAAAAATTTGGTAAAAAATGGTGATAATTCCGCTAAATATCGTTTAAAGTCATTTGTATTGAACTAATCATACTTTTTATATTTTTATCGTTAAGTTCACATAATTTTACATCTAAAACACGTCTTTACAATACATTTGGGTGAATATAAAAGGTCGTAAAAAAATTTTGAAATACAGGTGATGAATCCGCTAAATATCGTCTTAAGTCATTTCTATTAATTTAATCATACTTTTTATATTTTTAACGTTAAGTTCACATAATTTTACATCTAAAACACGTCTTTACAATACATTTGGGTGAATATAAAAGGTCGTAAAAAAATTTTGGAAAAAATTTGGTAAAAAATGGTGATAATTCCGCTAAATATCGTTTAAAGTCATTTGTATTGAACTAATCATAATTTTTCTATTTTTATCGTTAAGTTCACATAATTTTACATCTAAAACACGTCTTTTCAATACATTTGGGTGAATATAAAAGGTCGTAAAAAAATTTGGGAAAAAATTTGGTAAAAAATGGTGATAATTCCGCTAAATATCGTTTAAAGTCATTTGTATAGAACTAATCATACTTTTTATATTTTTATCGTTAAGTTCACATAATTTTACATCTTAAACACGTCTTTACAATACATTTGGGTGAATATAAAAGGTCGTAAAAAAACTTTGAAAAACAGGTGATGAATCCGCTAAATATCATCTTAAGTCATTTCTATTAAACTAATCATACTTTTTATATTTTTAACGTTAAGTTCACATTATTTTACATCTAAAACACATATTTACAATACATTTGGGTGAATACTAAAAATAGAAAAAAAATTTGGGAAAAAATTTGTTAAAAAATGGTGATAATTCCGCTAAATATCGTTTAAAGTCATTTGTATTGAACTAATCATACTTTTTATATTTTTATCGTTAAGTTCACATAATTTTACATCTAAAACACGTCTTTTCAATACATTTGGGTGAATATAAAAGGTCGTAAAAAAATTTGGGAAAAAATTTGGTAAAAAATGGTGATAATTCCGCTAAATATCGTTTAAAGTCATTTGTATAGAACTAATCATACTTTTTATATTTTTATCGTTAAGTTCACATAATTTTACATCTTAAACACGTCTTTACAATACATTTGGGTGAATATAAAAGGTCGTAAAAAAACTTTGAAAAACAGGTGATGAATCCGCTAAATATCATCTTAAGTCATTTCTATTAAACTAATCATACTTTTTATATTTTTAACGTTAAGTTCACATTATTTTACATCTAAAACACATATTTACAATACATTTGGGTGAATACTAAAAATAGAAAAAAAATTTGGGAAAAAATTTGTTAAAAAATGGTGATAATTCCGCTAAATATCGTTTAAAGTCATTTGTATTGAACTAATCATACTTTTTATATTTTTATCGTTAAGTTCACATAATTTTACATCTAAAACACGTCTTTAAAATACACTTGGGTGAATATAAAAGGTCGTAAAAAAATTTTGAAATACAGGTGATGAATCCGCTAAATATCGTCTTAATTCATTTCTATTAAACTAATCATGCTTTTTATATTTTTAGCGTTAAGTTCACATTATTCTACATCTAAAACACGTATTTACAATACATTTGGGTGAGTACAAAAAATAGAAAAAAAATTTGGGAAAAAATTTGGTAAAAAATGGTGATAATTCCGCTAAATATCGTTTAAAGTCATTTCTATTAAACTAATCATACTTTTTATATTTTTATCGTTAAGTTCACATTATTTTACATCTAAAACACGTATTTACAATACATTTGGGTGAATACAAAAAATAGAATAAAAATTTGGGAAAAAATTTGGTAAAAAATGGTGATAATTCCGCTAATTATCGTTTAAAGTCATTTGTATTGAACTAATCATACTTTTTATATTTTTATCGTTAAGTTCACATTATTTTACATCTAAAACACGTATTTACAATACATTTGGGTGAATACAAAAAATAGAATAAAAATTTGGTAAAAAATGGCGATAATTCCGCTAAATATCGTTTAAAGTCATTTGTATTGAACTAATCATACTTTTTATATTTTTATCGTTAAGTTCACATAATTTTACATCTAAAACACGTCTTTAAAATACACTTGGGTGAATATGAAAGGTCGTAAAAAAATTTTGAAATACAGGTGATGAATCCGCTAAATATCGTCTTAATTCATTTCTATTAAACTAATCATGCTTTTTATATTTTTAGCGTTAAGTTCACATTATTCTACATCTAAAACACGTATTTACAATACATTTGGGTGAGTACAAAAAATAGAAAAAAAATTTGGGAAAAAATTTGGTAAAAAATGGTGATAATTCCGCTAATTATCGTTTAAAGTCATTTGTATTGAACTAATCATACTTTTTATATTTTTATCGTTAAGTTCACATTATTTTACATCTAAAACACGTATTTACAATACATTTGGGTGAATACAAAAAATAGAAAAAAAATTTGGGAAAAAATTTGGTAAAAAATGGTGATAATTCCGCTAATTATCGTTTAAAGTCATTTGTATTGAACTAATCATACTTTTTATATTTTTATCGTTAAGTTCACATTATTTTACATCTAAAACACGTATTTACAATACATTTGGGTGAATACAAAAAATAGAATAAAAATTTGGGAAAAAATTTGGTAAAAAATGGTGATAATTCCGCTAAATATCGTTTAAAGTCATTTGTATTGAACTAATCATACTTTTTATATTTTTATCGTTACGTTCACATAATTTTACATCTAAAACACGTCTTTACAATACATTTGGGTGAATATAAAAGGTCGTAAAAAAATTTTGAAAAACAGGTGATGAATCCGCTAAATATCGGCATAAGTCATTTCTATTAAGCTAATCATACTTTTTATATTTGGTAAAAAATGGTGATAATTCCGCTAAATATCGTTTAAAGTCATTTGTATTGAACTAATCATACTTTTTATATTTTTATCGTTAAGTTCATATAATTTTACATCTAAAACACGTCTTTACAATACATTTGGGTGAATATAAAAGGTCGTAAAAAAACTTTGAAAAACAGGTGATGAATCCGCTAAATATCATCTTAAGTCATTTCTATTAAACTAATCATACTTTTTATATTTTTATCGTTAAGTTCACATAATTTTACATCTAAAACACGTCTTTACAATACATTTGGGTGAATATAAAAGGTCGTAAAAAAATTTTGAAATACAGGTGATGAATCCGCTAAATATCGTCTTAAGTCATTTCTATTAAACTAATCATACTTTTTATATTTTTAACATTAAGTTCACATTATTTTACATCTAAAACACGTGTTTACAAAACATTTGGGTGAATACAAAAAATAGAAAAAAAATTTGGTAAAAAATGGTGATAATTCCGCTAAATATCGTTTAAAGTCATTTCTATTAAACTAATCATACTTTTTATATTTTTATCGTTACGTTCACATAATTTTACATCTAAAACACGTCTTAACAATACATTTGGGTGAATACAAAAAATAGAAAAAAAATTTGGTAAAAAATGGCGATAATTCCGCTAAATATCGTTTAAAGTCATTTGTATTGAACTAATCATACTTTTTATATTTTTATCGTTAAGTTCACATAATTTTACATCTAAAACACGTCTTTAAAATACACTTGGGTGAATATAAAAGGTCGTAAAAAAATTTTGAAATACAGGTGATGAATCCGCTAAATATCGTCTTTATTCATTTCTATTAAACTAATCATGCTTTTTATATTTTTAGCGTTAAGTTCACATTATTCTACATCTAAAACACGTATTTACAATACATTTGGGTGAGTACAAAAAATAGAAAAAAAATTTGGTAAAAAATGGTGATAATTCCGCTAATTATCGTTTAAAGTCATTTGTATTGAACTAATCATACTTTTTATATTTTTATCGTTAAGTTCACATTATTTTACATCTAAAACACGTATTTACAATACATTTGGGTGAATACAAAAAATAGAAAAAAAATTTGGGAAAAAATTTGGTAAAAAATGGTGATAATTCCGCTAATTATCGTTTAAAGTCATTTGTATTGAACTAATCATACTTTTTATATTTTTATCGTTAAGTTCACATTGTTTTACATCTAAAACACGTATTTACAATACATTTGGGTGAATACAAAAAATAGAATAAAAATTTGGGAAAAAATTTGGTAAAAAATGGTGATAATTCCGCTAAATATCGTTTAAAGTCATTTGTATTGAACTAATCATACTTTTTATATTTTTATCGTTACGTTCACATAATTTTACATCTAAAACACGTCTTTACAATACATTTGGGTGAATATAAAAGGTCGTAAAAAAATTTTGAAAAACAGGTGATGAATCCGCTAAATATCGGCATAAGTCATTTCTATTAAGCTAATCATACTTTTTATATTTGGTAAAAAATGGTGATAATTCCGCTAAATATCGTTTAAAGTCATTTGTATTGAACTAATCATACTTTTTATATTTTTATCGTTAAGTTCATATAATTTTACATCTAAAACACGTCTTTACAATACATTTGGGTGAATATAAAAGGTCGTAAAAAAACTTTGAAAAACAGGTGATGAATCCGCTAAATATCATCTTAAGTCATTTCTATTAAACTAATCATACTTTTTATATTTTTATCGTTAAGTTCACATAATTTTACATCTAAAACACGTCTTTACAATACATTTGGGTGAATATAAAAGGTCGTAAAAAAATTTTGAAATACAGGTGATGAATCCGCTAAATATCGTCTTAAGTCATTTCTATTAAACTAATCATACTTTTTATATTTTTAACATTAAGTTCACATTATTTTACATCTAAAACACGTGTTTACAAAACATTTGGGTGAATACAAAAAATAGAAAAAAAATTTGGTAAAAAATGGTGATAATTCCGCTAAATATCGTTTAAAGTCATTTCTATTAAACTAATCATACTTTTTATATTTTTATCGTTACGTTCACATAATTTTACATCTAAAACACGTCTTAACAATACATTTGGGTGAATACAAAAAATAGAAAAAAAATTTGGTAAAAAATGGCGATAATTCCGCTAAATATCGTTTAAAGTCATTTGTATTGAACTAATCATACTTTTTATATTTTTATCGTTAAGTTCACATAATTTTACATCTAAAACACGTCTTTAAAATACACTTGGGTGAATATAAAAGGTCGTAAAAAAATTTTGAAATACAGGTGATGAATCCGCTAAATATCGTCTTAATTCATTTCTATTAAACTAATCATGCTTTTTATATTTTTAGCGTTAAGTTCACATTATTCTACATCTAAAACACGTATTTACAATACATTTGGGTGAGTACAAAAAATAGAAAAAAAATTTGGTAAAAAATGGTGATAATTCCGCTAATTATCGTTTAAAGTCATTTGTATTGAACTAATCATACTTTTTATATTTTTATCGTTAAGTTCACATTATTTTACATCTAAAACACGTATTTACAATACATTTGGGTGAATACAAAAAATAGAAAAAAAATTTGGGAAAAAATTTGGTAAAAAATGGTGATAATTCCGCTAATTATCGTTTAAAGTCATTTGTATTGAACTAATCATACTTTTTATATTTTTATCGTTAAGTTCACATTGTTTTACATCTAAAACACGTATTTACAATACATTTGGGTGAATACAAAAAATAGAATAAAAATTTGGGAAAAAATTTGGTAAAAAATGGTGATAATTCCGCTAAATATCGTTTAAAGTCATTTGTATTGAACTAATCATACTTTTTATATTTTTATCGTTACGTTCACATAATTTTACATCTAAAACACGTCTTTACAATACATTTGGGTGAATATAAAAGGTCGTAAAAAAATTTTGAAAAACAGGTGATGAATCCGCTAAATATCGGCATAAGTCATTTCTATTAAGCTAATCATACTTTTTATATTTGGTAAAAAATGGTGATAATTCCGCTAAATATCGTTTAAAGTCATTTGTATTGAACTAATCATACTTTTTATATTTTTATCGTTAAGTTCATATAATTTAACATCTAAAACACGTCTTTACAATACATTTGGGTGAATATAAAAGGTCGTAAAAAAACTTTGAAAAACAGGTGATGAATCCGCTAAATATCATCTTAAGTCATTTCTATTAAACTAATCATACTTTTTATATTTTTATCGTTAAGTTCACATAATTTTACATCTAAAACACGTCTTTACAATACATTTGGGTGAATATAAAAGGTCGTAAAAAAATTTTGAAATACAGGTGATGAATCCGCTAAATATCGTCTTAAGTCATTTCTATTAAACTAATCATACTTTTTATATTTTTAACATTAAGTTCACATTATTTTACATCTAAAACACGTGTTTACAAAACATTTGGGTGAATACAAAAAATAGAAAAAAAATTTGGTAAAAAATGGTGATAATTCCGCTAAATATCGTTTAAAGTCATTTCTATTAAACTAATCATACTTTTTATATTTTTAACGTTAAGTTCACATTATTTTAATCTCAAACACGTGTTTACAATACATTTGGGTGAGTACAAAAAATAGAAAAAAAATTTGGGAAAAAATTTGGTAAAAAATGGTGATAATTCCGCTAAATATCGTTTAAAGTCATTTGTATTAAACTAATCATACTTTTTATATTTTTATCGTTAAGTTCACATAATTTTACATCTAAAACACGTCTTTACAATACATTTGGGTGAATATAAAAGGTCGTAAAAAAATTTGGGAAAAAATTTGGTAAAAAATGGTGATAATTCCGCTAAATATCGTTTAAAGTCATTTGTATTAAACTAATCATACTTTTTATATTTTTAACATTAAGTTCACATTATTTTACATCTAAAACACGTGTTTACAAAACATTTGGGTGAATACAAAAAAAAAAAAAAAAAATGGTAAAAAATGGTGATAATTCCGCTAAATATCGTTTAAAGTCATTTGTATTGAACTAATCATACTTTTTATATTTTTATCGTTAAGTTCACATTATTTTACATCTAAAACACGTATTTACAATACATTTGGGTGAATACAAAAAATAGAATAAAAATTTGGGAAAAAATTTGGTAAAAAATGGTGATAATTCCGCTCAATATCGTTTAAAGTCATTTGTATTGAACTAATCATACTTTTTATATTTTTATCGTTAAGTTCACATTATTTTACATCTAAAACACGTATTTACAATACATTTGGGTGAATATAAAAGGTCGTAAAAAAATTTTGAAATACAGGTGATGAATCCGCAAAATATCGTCTTAAGTCATTTCTATTAAACTAATCATACTTTTTATATTTTTAACGTTAAGTTCACACAATTTTACATCAAAAACACGTCTTTACAATACATTTGGGTGAATACAAAAAATAGAAAAAAAATTTGGGAAAAAATTTGGTAAAAAATGGTGATAATTCCGCTAAATATCGTTTAAAGTCATTTGTATTGAACTAATCATACTTTTTATATTTTTATCGTTAAGATCACATAATTTTACATCTAAAACACGTCTTTTCAATACATTTTGGTGAATATAAAAGGTCGTAAAAAAATTTTGAAATACAGGTGATGAATCCGCTAAAAATCGTCTTAAGTCATTTCTATTAATTTAATCATACTTTTTATATTTTAAACGTTATGTTCACATAATTTTACATCTAAAACACGTCTTTACAATACATTTGGGTGAATATAAAAGGTCGTAAAAAAATTTTGAAATACAGGTGATGAATCCGCAAAATATCGTCTTAAGTCATTTCTATTAAACTAATCATACTTTTTATATTTTTATCGTTAAGTTCACATAATTTTACATCTAAAACACGTCTTTAAAATACATTTGGGTGAATATAAAAGGTCGTAAAAAAATTTTGAAATACAGGTGATGAATCCGCTAAATATCGTCTTAATTCATTTCTATTAAACTAATCATGCTTTTTATATTTTTAGCGTTAAGTTCACATTATTCTACATCTAAAACACGTATTTACAATACATTTGGGTGAGTACAAAAAATAGAAAAAAAATTTGGGAAAAAATTTGGTAAAAAATGGTGATAATTCCGCTAATTATCGTTTAAAGTCATTTGTATTGAACTAATCATACTTTTTATATTTTTATCGTTAAGTTCACATTAATTTACATCTAAAACACGTATTTACAATACATTTGGGTGAATACAAAAAATAGAAAAAAAATTTGGGAAAAAATTTGGTAAAAAATGGTGATAATTCCGCTAATTATCGTTTAAAGTCATTTGTATTGAACTAATCATACTTTTTATATTTTTATCGTTAAGTTCACATTATTTTACATCTAAAACACGTCTTTACAATACATTTGGGTGAATATAAAAGGTCGTAAAAAAATTTTGAAATACAGGTGATGAATCCGCTAAATATCGTCTTAAGTCATTTCTATTAAACTAATCATACTTTTTATATTTTTAACATTAAGTTCACATTATTTTACATCTAAAACACGTGTTTACAAAACATTTGGGTGAATACAAAAAAAAAAAAAAAAAATGGTAAAAAATGGTGATAATTCCGCTAAATATCGTTTAAAGTCATTTGTATTGAACTAATCATACTTTTTATATTTTTATCGTTAAGTTCACATTATTTTACATCTAAAACACGTATTTACAATACATTTGGGTGAATACAAAAAATAGAATAAAAATTTGGGAAAAAATTTGGTAAAAAATGGTGATAATTCCGCTCAATATCGTTTAAAGTCATTTGTATTGAACTAATCATACTTTTTATATTTTTATCGTTAAGTTCACATTATTTTACATCTAAAACACGTATTTACAATACATTTGGGTGAATATAAAAGGTCGTAAAAAAATTTTGAAATACAGGTGATGAATCCGCAAAATATCGTCTTAAGTCATTTCTATTAAACTAATCATACTTTTTATATTTTTAACGTTAAGTTCACATAATTTTACATCAAAAACACGTCTTTACAATACATTTGGGTGAATACAAAAAATAGAAAAAAAATTTGGGAAAAAATTTGGTAAAAAATGGTGATAATTCCGCTAAATATCGTTTAAAGTCATTTGTATTGAACTAATCATACTTTTTATATTTTTATCGTTAAGATCACATAATTTTACATCTAAAACACGTCTTTTCAATACATTTTGGTGAATATAAAAGGTCGTAAAAAAATTTTGAAATACAGGTGATGAATCCGCTAAAAATCGTCTTAAGTCATTTCTATTAATTTAATCATACTTTTTATATTTTAAACGTTATGTTCACATAATTTTACATCTAAAACACGTCTTTACAATACATTTGGGTGAATACAAAAAATAGAAAAAAAATTTGGGAAAAAATTTGGTAAAAAATGGTGATAATTCCGCTAAATATCGTTTAAAGTCATTTGTATTGAACTAATCATACTTTTTATATTTTTATCGTTAAGATCACATAATTTTACATCTAAAACACGTCTTTTCAATACATTTTGGTGAATATAAAAGGTCGTAAAAAAATTTTGAAATACAGGTGATGAATCCGCTAAAAATCGTCTTAAGTCATTTCTATTAATTTAATCATACTTTTTATATTTTAAACGTTATGTTCACATAATTTTACATCTAAAACACGTCTTTACAATACATTTGGGTGAATATAAAAGGTCGTAAAAAAATTTTGAAATACAGGTGATGAATCCGCAAAATATCGTCTTAAGTCATTTCTATTAAACTAATCATACTTTTTATATTTTTATCGTTAAGTTCACATAATTTTACATCTAAAACACGTCTTTAAAATACATTTGGGTGAATATAAAAGGTCGTAAAAAAATTTTGAAATACAGGTGATGAATCCGCTAAATATCGTCTTAATTCATTTCTATTAAACTAATCATGCTTTTTATATTTTTAGCGTTAAGTTCACATTATTCTACATCTAAAACACGTATTTACAATACATTTGGGTGAGTACAAAAAATAGAAAAAAAATTTGGGAAAAAATTTGGTAAAAAATGGTGATAATTCCGCTAATTATCGTTTAAAGTCATTTGTATTGAACTAATCATACTTTTTATATTTTTATCGTTAAGTTCACATTAATTTACATCTAAAACACGTATTTACAATACATTTGGGTGAATACAAAAAATAGAAAAAAAATTTGGGAAAAAATTTGGTAAAAAATGGTGATAATTCCGCTAATTATCGTTTAAAGTCATTTGTATTGAACTAATCATACTTTTTATATTTTTATCGTTAAGTTCACATTATTTTACATCTAAAACACGTCTTTACAATACATTTGGGTGAATATAAAAGGTCGTAAAAAAATTTTGAAATACAGGTGATGAATCCGCTAAATATCGTCTTAAGTCATTTCTATTAAACTAATCATACTTTTTATATTTTTAACATTAAGTTCACATTATTTTACATCTAAAACACGTGTTTACAAAACATTTGGGTGAATACAAAAAAAAAAAAAAAAAATGGTAAAAAATGGTGATAATTCCGCTAAATATCGTTTAAAGTCATTTGTATTGAACTAATCATACTTTTTATATTTTTATCGTTAAGTTCACATTATTTTACATCTAAAACACGTATTTACAATACATTTGGGTGAATACAAAAAATAGAATAAAAATTTGGGAAAAAATTTGGTAAAAAATGGTGATAATTCCGCTCAATATCGTTTAAAGTCATTTGTATTGAACTAATCATACTTTTTATATTTTTATCGTTAAGTTCACATTATTTTACATCTAAAACACGTATTTACAATACATTTGGGTGAATATAAAAGGTCGTAAAAAAATTTTGAAATACAGGTGATGAATCCGCAAAATATCGTCTTAAGTCATTTCTATTAAACTAATCATACTTTTTATATTTTTAACGTTAAGTTCACATAATTTTACATCAAAAACACGTCTTTACAATACATTTGGGTGAATACAAAAAATAGAAAAAAAATTTGGGAAAAAATTTGGTAAAAAATGGTGATAATTCCGCTAAATATCGTTTAAAGTCATTTGTATTGAACTAATCATACTTTTTATATTTTTATCGTTAAGATCACATAATTTTACATCTAAAACACGTCTTTTCAATACATTTTGGTGAATATAAAAGGTCGTAAAAAAATTTTGAAATACAGGTGATGAATCCGCTAAAAATCGTCTTAAGTCATTTCTATTAATTTAATCATACTTTTTATATTTTAAACGTTATGTTCACATAATTTTACATCTAAAACACGTCTTTACAATACATTTGGGTGAATATAAAAGGTCGTAAAAAACTTTTGGAAAAAATTTGGTAAAAAATGGTGATAATTCCGCTAAATATCGTTTAAAGTCATTTGTATTGAACTAATCATACTTTTTATATTTTTATCGTTAAGTTCACATAATTTTACATCTAAAACACGTCTTTACAATACATTTGGGTGAATATAAAAGGTCGTAAAAAAATTTTGAAATACAGGTGATGAATCCGCAAAATATCGTCTTAAGTCATTTCTATTAAACTAATCATACTTTTTATATTTTTAACGTTAAGTTCACATAATTTTACATCTAAAAAACGTCTTTACAATACATTTGGGTGAATATAAAAGGTCGTAAAAAAATTTTGGAAAAAATTTGGTAAAAAATGGTGATAATTCCGCTAAATATCGTTTAAAGTCATTTGTATTGAACTAATCATACTTTTTATATTTTTATCGTTAAGTTCACATAATTTTACATCTAAAACACGTCTTTAAAATACATTTGGGTGAATATAAAAGGTCGTAAAAAAATTTTGAAATACAGGTGATGAATCCGCTAAATATCGTCTTAATTCATTTCTATTAAACTAATCATGCTTTTTATATTTTTAGCGTTAAGTTCACATTATTCTACATCTAAAACACGTATTTACAATACATTTGGGTGAGTACAAAAAATAGAAAAAAAATTTGGGAAAAAATTTGGTAAAAAATGGTGATAATTCCGCTAATTATCGTTTAAAGTCATTTGTATTGAACTAATCATACTTTTTATATTTTTATCGTTAAGTTCACATTATTTTACATCTAAAACACGTATTTACAATACATTTGGGTGAATACAAAAAATAGAAAAAAAATTTGGGAAAAAATTTGGTAAAAAATGGTGATAATTCCGCTAATTATCGTTTAAAGTCATTTGTATTGAACTAATCATACTTTTTATATTTTTATCGTTAAGTTCACATTATTTTACATCTAAAACACGTATTTACAATACATTTGGGTGAATACAAAAAATAGAATAAAAATTTGGGAAAAAATTTGGTAAAAAATGGTGATAATTCCGCTAAATATCGTTTAAAGTCATTTGTATTGAACTAATCATACTTTTTATATTTTTATCGTTAAGTTCACATAATTTTACATCTAAAACACGTCTTTACAATACATTTGGGTGAATATAAAAGGTCGTAAAAAAATTTTGAAATACAGGTGATGAATCCGCAAAATATCGTCTTAAGTCATTTCTATTAAACTAATCATACTTTTTATATTTTTAACGTTAAGTTCACATAATTTTACATCTAAAAAACGTCTTTACAATACATTTGGGTGAATATAAAAGGTCGTAAAAAAATTTTGGAAAAAATTTGGTAAAAAATGGTGATAATTCCGCTAAATATCGTTTAAAGTCATTTGTATTGAACTAATCATACTTTTTATATTTTTATCGTTAAGTTCACATAATTTTACATCTAAAACACGTCTTTAAAATACATTTGGGTGAATATAAAAGGTCGTAAAAAAATTTTGAAATACAGGTGATGAATCCGCTAAATATCGTCTTAATTCATTTCTATTAAACTAATCATGCTTTTTATATTTTTAGCGTTAAGTTCACATTATTCTACATCTAAAACACGTATTTACAATACATTTGGGTGAGTACAAAAAATAGAAAAAAAATTTGGGAAAAAATTTGGTAAAAAATGGTGATAATTCCGCTAATTATCGTTTAAAGTCATTTGTATTGAACTAATCATACTTTTTATATTTTTATCGTTAAGTTCACATTATTTTACATCTAAAACACGTATTTACAATACATTTGGGTGAATACAAAAAATAGAAAAAAAATTTGGGAAAAAATTTGGTAAAAAATGGTGATAATTCCGCTAATTATCGTTTAAAGTCATTTGTATTGAACTAATCATACTTTTTATATTTTTATCGTTAAGTTCACATTATTTTACATCTAAAACACGTATTTACAATACATTTGGGTGAATACAAAAAATAGAATAAAAATTTGGGAAAAAATTTGGTAAAAAATGGTGATAATTCCGCTAAATATCGTTTAAAGTCATTTGTATTGAACTAATCATACTTTTTATATTTTTATCGTTAAGTTCACATTATTTTACATCTAAAACACGTATTTACAATACATTTGGGTGAATACAAAAAATAGAATAAAAATTTGGGAAAAAATTTGGTAAAAAATGGTGATAATTCCGCTAAATATCGTTTAAAGTCATTTGTATTGAACTAATCATACTTTTTATATTTTTATCGTTAAGTTCACATAATTTTACATCTAAAACACGTCTTTACAATACATTTGGGTGAATACAAAAAATAGAAAAAAAATTAGGGAAAAAATTTGGTAAAAAATTGTGATAATTTCGCTAAATATGGATTAAAGTCATTTGTATTGAACTAATCATACTTTTTATATTTTTATCGTTAAGTTCACATTATTTTACATCTAAAACACGTCTTTACAATACATTTGGGTGAATATAAAAGGTCGTAAAAAAATTTTGAAATACAGGTGATGAATCCGCTAAATATCGTCTTAAGTCATTTCTATTAAACTAATCATACTTTTTATATTTTTAACGTTAAGTTCACATTATTTTACATCTAAAACACGTATTTACAATACATTTGGGTGAATACAAAAAATAGAAAAAAAATTTGGGAAAAAAATGGTGATAATTCCGCTAAATATCGTTTAAAGTCATTTGTATTGAACTAATCATACTTTTTATATTTTTAACGTTAAGTTCACATTATTTTACATCTAAAACACGTCTTTACAATACATTTGGGTGAATATAAAAGGTCGTAAAAAATTTTTGAAATACAGGTGATGAATCCGCTAAATATCGTCTTAAGTCATTTCTATTAAACTAATCATACTTTTTATATTTTTAACGTTAAGTTCACATTATTTTACATCTAAAACACGTATTTACAATACATTTGGGTAAATACAAAAAATAGAAAAAAAATTTGGGAAAAAATTGGGTAAAAAATGGTGATAATTCCGCTAAATATCGTTTAAAGTCATTTGTATTGAACTAATCATACTTTTTATATTTTTATCGTTAAGTTCACATTATTTTACATCTAAAACACGTCTTTACAATACATTTGGGTGAATATAAAAGGTCGTAAAAAAATTTTGAAATACAGGTGATGAATCCGCTAAATATCGTCTTAAGTCATTTCTATTAAACTAATCATACTTTTTATATTTTTAACGTTAAGTTCACATTATTTTACATCTAAAACACGTCTTTACAATACATTTGGGTGAATATAAAAGGTCGTAAAAAAATTTTGAAATACAGGTGATGAATCCGCTAAATATCGTCTTAAGTCATTTCTATTAAACTAATCATACTTTTTATATTTTTAACGTTAAGTTCACATTATTTTACATCTAAAACACGTCTTTACAATACATTTGGGTGAATATAAAAGGTCGTAAAAAAATTTTGAAATACAGGTGATGAATCCGCTAAATATCGTCTTAAGTCATTTCTATTAAACTAATCATATTTTTTATATTTTTAACGTTAAGGTCACATTATTTTACATCTAAAACACGTATTTACAATACATTTGGGTGAATACAAAAAATAGAAAAAAAATTTGGGAAAAAATTGGGTAAAAAATGGTGATAATTCCGCTAAATATCGTTTAAAGTCATTTGTATTGAACTAATCATACTTTTTATATTTTTATCGTTAAGTTCACATTATTTTACATCTAAAACACGTCTTTACAATACATTTGGGTGAATATAAAAGGTCGTAAAAAAATTTTGAAATACAGGTGATGAATCCGCTAAATATCGTCTTAAGTCATTTCTATTAAACTAATCATACTTTTTATATTTTTAACGTTAAGTTCACATTATTTTACATCTAAAACACGTCTTTACAATACATTTGGGTGAATATAAAAGGTCGTAAAAAAATTTTGAAATACAGGTGATGAATCCGCTAAATATCGTCTTAAGTCATTTCTATTAAACTAATCATACTTTTTATATTTTTAACGTTAAGTTCACATTATTTTACATCTAAAACACGTCTTTACAATACATTTGGGTGAATATAAAAGGTCGTAAAAAAATTTTGAAATACAGGTGATGAATCCGCTAAATATCGTCTTAAGTCATTTCTATTAAACTAATCATATTTTTTATATTTTTAACGTTAAGGTCACATTATTTTACATCTAAAACACGTATTTACAATACATTTGGGTGAATACAAAAAATAGAAAAAAAATTTGGGAAAAAATTGGGTAAAAAATGGTGATAATTCCGCTAAATATCGTTTAAAGTCATTTGTATTGAACTAATCATACTTTTTATATTTTTATCGTTAAGTTCACATTATTTTACATCTAAAACACGTCTTTACAATACATTTGGGTGAATATAAAAGGTCGTAAAAAAATTTTGAAATACAGGTGATGAATCCGCTAAATATCGTCTTAAGTCATTTCTATTAAACTAATCATACTTTTTATATTTTTAACGTTAAGTTCACATTATTTTACATCTAAAACACGTATTTACAATACATTTGGGTGAATACAAAAAATAGAAAAAAAATTTGGGAAAAAAATGGTGATAATTCCGCTAAATATCGTTTAAAGTCATTTGTATTGAACTAATCATACTTTTTATATTTTTATCGTTAAGTTCACATTATTTTACATCTAAAACACGTCTTTACAATACATTTGGGTGAATACAAAAAATAGAAAAAAAATTAGGGAAAAAATTTGGTAAAAAATTGTGATAATTTCGCTAAATATGGATTAAAGTCATTTGTATTGAACTAATCATACTTTTTATATTTTTATCGTTAAGTTCACATTATTTTACATCTAAAACACGTCTTTACAATACATTTGGGTGAATATAAAAGGTCGTAAAAAAATTTTGAAATACAGGTGATGAATCCGCTAAATATCGTCTTAATTCATTTCTATTAAACTAATCATGCTTTTTATATTTTTAGCGTTAAGTTCACATTATTCTACATCTAAAACACGTATTTACAATACATTTGGGTGAGTACAAAAAATAGAATAAAAATTTGGGAAAAAATTTGGTAAAAAATGGTGATAATTCCGCTAAATATCGTTTAAAGTCATTTGTATTGAACTAATCATACTTTTTATATTTTTATCGTTAAGTTCACATTATTTTACATCTAAAACACGTATTTACAATACATTTGGGTGAATATAAAAGGTCGTAAAAAATTTTTGAAATACAGGTGATGAATCCGCTAAATATCGTCTTAAGTCATTTCTATTAAACTAATCATACTTTTTATATTTTTAACGTTAAGTTCACATTATTTTACATCTAAAACACGTATTTACAATACATTTGGGTAAATACAAAAAATAGAAAAAAAATTTGGGAAAAAATTGGGTAAAAAATGGTGATAATTCCACTAAATATCGTTTAAAGTCATTTGTATTGAACTAATCATACTTTTTATATTTTTATCGTTAAGTTCACATTATTTTACATCTAAAACACGTCTTTACAATACATTTGGGTGAATATAAAAGGTCGTAAAAAAATTTTGAAATACAGGTGATGAATCCGCTAAATATCGTCTTAAGTCATTTCTATTAAACTAATCATACTTTTTATATTTTTAACGTTAAGTTCACATTATTTTACATCTAAAACACGTCTTTACAATACATTTGGGTGAATATAAAAGGTCGTAAAAAAATTTTGAAATACAGGTGATGAATCCGCTAAATATCGTCTTAAGTCATTTCTATTAAACTAATCATACTTTTTATATTTTTAACGTTAAGTTCACATTATTTTACATCTAAAACACGTCTTTACAATACATTTGGGTGAATATAAAAGGTCGTAAAAAAATTTTGAAATACAGGTGATGAATCCGCTAAATATCGTCTTAAGTCATTTCTATTAAACTAATCATATTTTTTATATTTTTAACGTTAAGGTCACATTATTTTACATCTAAAACACGTATTTACAATACATTTGGGTGAATACAAAAAATAGAAAAAAAATTTGGGAAAAAATTGGGTAAAAAATGGTGATAATTCCGCTAAATATCGTTTAAAGTCATTTGTATTGAACTAATCATACTTTTTATATTTTTATCGTTAAGTTCACATTATTTTACATCTAAAACACGTCTTTACAATACATTTGGGTGAATATAAAACGTCGTAAAAAAATTTTGAAATACAGGTGATGAATCCGCTAAATATCGTCTTAAGTCATTTCTATTAAACTAATCATACTTTTTATATTTTTAACGTTAAGTTCACATTATTTTACATCTAAAACACGTATTTACAATACATTTGGGTGAATACAAAAAATAGAAAAAAAATTTGGGAAAAAAATGGTGATAATTCCGCTAAATATCGTTTAAAGTCATTTGTATTGAACTAATCATACTTTTTATATTTTTATCGTTAAGTTCACATTATTTTACATCTAAAACACGTCTTTACAATACATTTGGGTGAATACAAAAAATAGAAAAAAAATTAGGGAAAAAATTTGGTAAAAAATTGTGATAATTTCGCTAAATATGGATTAAAGTCATTTGTATTGAACTAATCATACTTTTTATATTTTTATCGTTAAGTTCACATTATTTTACATCTAAAACACGTCTTTACAATACATTTGGGTGAATATAAAAGGTCGTAAAAAAATTTTGAAATACAGGTGATGAATCCGCTAAATATCGTCTTAATTCATTTCTATTAAACTAATCATGCTTTTTATATTTTTAGCGTTAAGTTCACATTATTCTACATCTAAAACACGTATTTACAATACATTTGGGTGAGTACAAAAAATAGAAAAAAAATTTGGGAAAAAATTTGGTAAAAAATGGTGATAATTCCGCTAATTATCGTTTAAAGTCATTTGTATTGAACTAATCATACTTTTTATATTTTTATCGTTAAGTTCACATTATTTTACATCTAAAACACGTATTTACAATACATTTGGGTGAATACAAAAAATAGAAAAAAAATTTGGGAAAAAATTTGGTAAAAAATGGTGATAATTCCGCTAATTATCGTTTAAAGTCATTTGTATTGAACTAATCATACTTTTTATATTTTTATCGTTAAGTTCACATTATTTTACATCTAAAACACGTATTTACAATACATTTGGGTGAATACAAAAAATAGAATAAAAATTTGGGAAAAAATTTGGTAAAAAATGGTGATAATTCCGCTAAATATCGTTTAAAGTCATTTGTATTGAACTAATCATACTTTTTATATTTTTATCGTTAAGTTCACATTATTTTACATCTAAAACACGTCTTTACAATACATTTGGGTGAATATAAAAGGTCGTAAAAAAATTTTGAAATACAGGTGATGAATCCGCTAAATATCGTCTTAAGTCATTTCTATTAAACTAATCATATTTTTTATATTTTTAACGTTAAGGTCACATTATTTTACATCTAAAACACGTATTTACAATACATTTGGGTGAATACAAAAAATAGAAAAAAAATTTGGGAAAAAATTGGGTAAAAAATGGTGATAATTCCGCTAAATATCGTTTAAAGTCATTTGTATTGAACTAATCATACTTTTTATATTTTTATCGTTAAGTTCACATTATTTTACATCTAAAACACGTCTTTACAATACATTTGGGTGAATATAAAAGGTCGTAAAAAAATTTTGAAATACAGGTGATGAATCCGCTAAATATCGTCTTAAGTCATTTCTATTAAACTAATCATACTTTTTATATTTTTAACGTTAAGTTCACATTATTTTACATCTAAAACACGTATTTACAATACATTTGGGTGAATACAAAAAATAGAAAAAAAATTTGGGAAAAAAATGGTGATAATTCCGCTAAATATCGTTTAAAGTCATTTGTATTGAACTAATCATACTTTTTATATTTTTATCGTTAAGTTCACATTATTTTACATCTAAAACACGTCTTTACAATACATTTGGGTGAATACAAAAAATAGAAAAAAAATTAGGGAAAAAATTTGGTAAAAAATTGTGATAATTTCGCTAAATATGGATTAAAGTCATTTGTATTGAACTAATCATACTTTTTATATTTTTATCGTTAAGTTCACATTATTTTACATCTAAAACACGTCTTTACAATACATTTGGGTGAATATAAAAGGTCGTAAAAAAATTTTGAAATACAGGTGATGAATCCGCTAAATATCGTCTTAATTCATTTCTATTAAACTAATCATGCTTTTTATATTTTTAGCGTTAAGTTCACATTATTCTACATCTAAAACACGTATTTACAATACATTTGGGTGAGTACAAAAAATAGAATAAAAATTTGGGAAAAAATTTGGTAAAAAATGGTGATAATTCCGCTAAATATCGTTTAAAGTCATTTGTATTGAACTAATCATACTTTTTATATTTTTATCGTTAAGTTCACATTATTTTACATCTAAAACACGTATTTACAATACATTTGGGTGAATATAAAAGGTCGTAAAAAATTTTTGAAATACAGGTGATGAATCCGCTAAATATCGTCTTAAGTCATTTCTATTAAACTAATCATACTTTTTATATTTTTAACGTTAAGTTCACATTATTTTACATCTAAAACACGTATTTACAATACATTTGGGTAAATACAAAAAATAGAAAAAAAATTTGGGAAAAAATTGGGTAAAAAATGGTGATAATTCCACTAAATATCGTTTAAAGTCATTTGTATTGAACTAATCATACTTTTTATATTTTTATCGTTAAGTTCACATTATTTTACATCTAAAACACGTCTTTACAATACATTTGGGTGAATATAAAAGGTCGTAAAAAAATTTTGAAATACAGGTGATGAATCCGCTAAATATCGTCTTAAGTCATTTCTATTAAACTAATCATACTTTTTATATTTTTAACGTTAAGTTCACATTATTTTACATCTAAAACACGTCTTTACAATACATTTGGGTGAATATAAAAGGTCGTAAAAAAATTTTGAAATACAGGTGATGAATCCGCTAAATATCGTCTTAAGTCATTTCTATTAAACTAATCATACTTTTTATATTTTTAACGTTAAGTTCACATTATTTTACATCTAAAACACGTCTTTACAATACATTTGGGTGAATATAAAAGGTCGTAAAAAAATTTTGAAATACAGGTGATGAATCCGCTAAATATCGTCTTAAGTCATTTCTATTAAACTAATCATATTTTTTATATTTTTAACGTTAAGGTCACATTATTTTACATCTAAAACACGTATTTACAATACATTTGGGTGAATACAAAAAATAGAAAAAAAATTTGGGAAAAAATTGGGTAAAAAATGGTGATAATTCCGCTAAATATCGTTTAAAGTCATTTGTATTGAACTAATCATACTTTTTATATTTTTATCGTTAAGTTCACATTATTTTACATCTAAAACACGTCTTTACAATACATTTGGGTGAATATAAAAGGTCGTAAAAAAATTTTGAAATACAGGTGATGAATCCGCTAAATATCGTCTTAAGTCATTTCTATTAAACTAATCATACTTTTTATATTTTTAACGTTAAGTTCACATTATTTTACATCTAAAACACGTATTTACAATACATTTGGGTGAATACAAAAAATAGAAAAAAAATTTGGGAAAAAAATGGTGATAATTCCGCTAAATATCGTTTAAAGTCATTTGTATTGAACTAATCATACTTTTTATATTTTTATCGTTAAGTTCACATTATTTTACATCTAAAACACGTCTTTACAATACATTTGGGTGAATACAAAAAATAGAAAAAAAATTAGGGAAAAAATTTGGTAAAAAATTGTGATAATTTCGCTAAATATGGATTAAAGTCATTTGTATTGAACTAATCATACTTTTTATATTTTTATCGTTAAGTTCACATTATTTTACATCTAAAACACGTCTTTACAATACATTTGGGTGAATATAAAAGGTCGTAAAAAAATTTTGAAATACAGGTGATGAATCCGCTAAATATCGTCTTAATTCATTTCTATTAAACTAATCATGCTTTTTATATTTTTAGCGTTAAGTTCACATTATTCTACATCTAAAACACGTATTTACAATACATTTGGGTGAGTACAAAAAATAGAAAAAAAATTTGGGAAAAAATTTGGTAAAAAATGGTGATAATTCCGCTAATTATCGTTTAAAGTCATTTGTATTGAACTAATCATACTTTTTATATTTTTATCGTTAAGTTCACATTATTTTACATCTAAAACACGTATTTACAATACATTTGGGTGAATACAAAAAATAGAAAAAAAATTTGGGAAAAAATTTGGTAAAAAATGGTGATAATTCCGCTAATTATCGTTTAAAGTCATTTGTATTGAACTAATCATACTTTTTATATTTTTATCGTTAAGTTCACATTATTTTACATCTAAAACACGTATTTACAATACATTTGGGTGAATACAAAAAATAGAATAAAAATTTGGGAAAAAATTTGGTAAAAAATGGTGATAATTCCGCTAAATATCGTTTAAAGTCATTTGTATTGAACTAATCATACTTTTTATATTTTTATCGTTAAGTTCACATTATTTTACATCTAAAACACGTATTTACTATACATTTGGGTGAATACAAAAAATAGAAAAAAAATTTGGGAAAAAATTTGGTAAAAAATGGTGAAAATTCCGCTAAATATCGTTTAAAGTCATTTGTATTGAACTAATCATACTTTTTATATTTTTATCGTTAAGATCACATAATTTTACATCTAAAACACGTCTTTTCAATACATTTTGGTGAATATAAAAGGTCGTAAAAAAATTTTGAAATACAGGTGATGAATCCGCTAAAAATCGTCTTAAGTCATTTCTATTAATTTAATCATACTTTTTATATTTTAAACGTTATGTTCACATAATTTTACATCTAAAACACGTCTTTACAATACATTTGGGTGAATATAAAAGTTCGTAAAAAAATTTTGGAAAAAATTTGGTAAAAAATGGTGATAATTCCGCTAAATATCGTTTAAAGTCATTTGTATTGAACTAATCATACTTTTTATATTTTTATCGTTAAGTTCACATAATTTTACATCTAAAACACGTCTTTACAATACATTTGGGTGAATATAAAAGGTCGTAAAAAAATTTTGAAATACAGGTGATGAATCCGCAAAATATCGTCTTAAGTCATTTCTATTAAACTAATCATACTTTTTATATTTTTAACGTTAAGTTCACATAATTTTACATCTAAAAAACGTCTTTACAATACATTTGGGTGAATATAAAAGGTCGTAAAAAAATTTTGGAAAAAATTTGGTAAAAAATGGTGATAATTCCGCTAAATATCGTTTAAAGTCATTTGTATTGAACTAATCATACTTTTTATATTTTTATCGTTAAGTTCACATAATTTTACATCTAAAACACGTCTTTACAATACATTTGGGTGAATACAAAAAATAGAAAAAAAATTAGGGAAAAAATTTGGTAAAAAATTGTGATAATTTCGCTAAATATGGATTAAAGTCATTTGTATTGAACTAATCATACTTTTTATATTTTTATCGTTAAGTTCACATTATTTTACATCTAAAACACGTCTTTACAATACATTTGGGTGAATATAAAAGGTCGTAAAAAAATTTTGAAATACAGGTGATGAATCCGCTAAATATCGTCTTAAGTCATTTCTATTAAACTAATCATACTTTTTATATTTTTAACGTTAAGTTCACATTATTTTACATCTAAAACACGTATTTACAATACATTTGGGTGAATACAAAAAATAGAAAAAAAATTTGGGAAAAAAATGGTGATAATTCCGCTAAATATCGTTTAAAGTCATTTGTATTGAACTAATCATACTTTTTATATTTTTAACGTTAAGTTCACATTATTTTACATCTAAAACACGTCTTTACAATACATTTGGGTGAATATAAAAGGTCGTAAAAAATTTTTGAAATACAGGTGATGAATCCGCTAAATATCGTCTTAAATCATTTCTATTAAACTAATCATACTTTTTATATTTTTAACGTTAAGTTCACATTATTTTACATCTAAAACACGTCTTTACAATACATTTGGGTGAATATAAAAGGTCGTAAAAAATTTTTGAAATACAGGTGATGAATCCGCTAAATATCGTCTTAAGTCATTTCTATTAAACTAATCATACTTTTTATATTTTTAACGTTAAGTTCACATTATTTTACATCTAAAACACGTATTTACAATACATTTGGGTAAATACAAAAAATAGAAAAAAAATTTGGGAAAAAATTGGGTAAAAAATGGTGATAATTCCGCTAAATATCGTTTAAAGTCATTTGTATTGAACTAATCATACTTTTTATATTTTTATCGTTAAGTTCACATTATTTTACATCTAAAACACGTCTTTACAATACATTTGGGTGAATATAAAAGGTCGTAAAAAAATTTTGAAATACAGGTGATGAATCCGCTAAATATCGTCTTAAGTCATTTCTATTAAACTAATCATACTTTTTATATTTTTAACGTTAAGTTCACATTATTTTACATCTAAAACACGTCTTTACAATACATTTGGGTGAATATAAAAGGTCGTAAAAAAATTTTGAAATACAGGTGATGAATCCGCTAAATATCGTCTTAAGTCATTTCTATTAAACTAATCATACTTTTTATATTTTTAACGTTAAGTTCACACTATTTTACATCTAAAACACGTCTTTACAATACATTTGGGTGAATATAAAAGGTCGTAAAAAAATTTTGAAATACAGGTGATGAATCCGCTAAATATCGTTTTAAGTCATTTCTATTAAACTAATCATATTTTTTATATTTTTAACGTTAAGGTCACATTATTTTACATCTAAAACACGTATTTACAATACATTTGGGTGAATACAAAAAATAGAAAAAAAATTTGGGAAAAAATTGGGTAAAAAATGGTGATAATTCCGCTAAATATCGTTTAAAGTCATTTGTATTGAACTAATCATACTTTTTATATTTTTATCGTTAAGTTCACATTATTTTACATCTAAAACACGTCTTTACAATACATTTGGGTGAATATAAAAGGTCGTAAAAAAATTTTGAAATACAGGTGATGAATCCGCTAAATATCGTCTTAAGTCATTTCTATTAAACTAATCATACTTTTTATATTTTTAACGTTAAGTTCACATTATTTTACATCTAAAACACGTATTTACAATACATTTGGGTGAATACAAAAAATAGAAAAAAAATTTGGGAAAAAAATGGTGATAATTCCGCTAAATATCGTTTAAAGTCATTTGTATTGAACTAATCATACTTTTTATATTTTTATCGTTAAGTTCACATTATTTTACATCTAAAACACGTCTTTACAATACATTTGGGTGAATACAAAAAATAGAAAAAAAATTAGGGAAAAAATTTGGTAAAAAATTGTGATAATTTCGCTAAATATGGATTAAAGTCATTTGTATTGGACTAATCATACTTTTTATATTTTTATCGTTAAGTTCACATTATTTTACATCTAAAACACGTCTTTACAATACATTTGGGTGAATATAAAAGGTCGTAAAAAAATTTTGAAATACAGGTGATGAATCCGCTAAATATCGTCTTAAGTCATTTCTATTAAACTAATCATACTTTTTATATTTTTAACGTTAAGTTCACATTATTTTACATCTAAAACACGTCTTTACAATACATTTGGGTGAATATAAAAGGTCGTAAAAAAATTTTGAAATACAGGTGATGAATCCGCTAAATATCGTCTTAAGTCATTTCTATTAAACTAATCATACTTTTTATATTTTTAACGTTAAGTTCACATTATTTTACATCTAAAACACGTATTTACAATACATTTTGGTGAATACAAAAAATAGAAAAAAAATTTGGGAAAAAAATGGTGATAATTCCGCTAAATATCGTTTAAAGTCATTTGTATTGAACTAATCATACTTTTTATATTTTTATCGTTAAGTTCACATTATTTTACATCTAAAACACGTCTTTACAATACATTTGGGTGAATACAAAAAATAGAAAAAAAATTAGGGAAAAAATTTGGTAAAAAATTGTGATAATTTCGCTAAATATGGATTAAAGTCATTTGTATTGAACTAATCATACTTTTTATATTTTTATCGTTAAGTTCACATTATTTTACATCTAAAACACGTCTTTACAATACATTTGGGTGAATATAAAAGGTCGTAAAAAAATTTTGAAATACAGGTGATGAATCCGCTAAATATCGTCTTAAGTCATTTCTATTAAACTAATCATACTTTTTATATTTTTAACGTTAAGTTCACATTATTTTACATCTAAAACACGTATTTACAATACATTTGGGTGAATACAAAAAATAGAAAAAAAATTTGGGAAAAAAATGGTGATAATTCCGCTAAATATCGTTTAAAGTCATTTGTATTGAACTAATCATACTTTTTATATTTTTAACGTTAAGTTCACATTATTTTACATCTAAAACACGTCTTTACAATACATTTGGGTGAATATAAAAGGTCGTAAAAAATTTTTGAAATACAGGTGATGAATCCGCTAAATATCGTCTTAAATCATTTCTATTAAACTAATCATACTTTTTATATTTTTAACGTTAAGTTCACATTATTTTACATCTAAAACACGTCTTTACAATACATTTGGGTGAATATAAAAGGTCGTAAAAAATTTTTGAAATACAGGTGATGAATCCGCTAAATATCGTCTTAAGTCATTTCTATTAAACTAATCATACTTTTTATATTTTTAACGTTAAGTTCACATTATTTTACATCTAAAACACGTATTTACAATACATTTGGGTAAATACAAAAAATAGAAAAAAAATTTGGGAAAAAATTGGGTAAAAAATGGTGATAATTCCGCTAAATATCGTTTAAAGTCATTTGTATTGAACTAATCATACTTTTTATATTTTTATCGTTAAGTTCACATTATTTTACATCTAAAACACGTCTTTACAATACATTTGGGTGAATATAAAAGGTCGTAAAAAAATTTTGAAATACAGGTGATGAATCCGCTAAATATCGTCTTAAGTCATTTCTATTAAACTAATCATACTTTTTATATTTTTAACGTTAAGTTCACATTATTTTACATCTAAAACACGTCTTTACAATACATTTGGGTGAATATAAAAGGTCGTAAAAAAATTTTGAAATACAGGTGATGAATCCGCTAAATATCGTCTTAAGTCATTTCTATTAAACTAATCATACTTTTTATATTTTTAACGTTAAGTTCACATTATTTTACATCTAAAACACGTCTTTACAATACATTTGGGTGAATATAAAAGGTCGTAAAAAAATTTTGAAATACAGGTGATGAATCCGCTAAATATCGTTTTAAGTCATTTCTATTAAACTAATCATATTTTTTATATTTTTAACGTTAAGGTCACATTATTTTACATCTAAAACACGTATTTACAATACATTTGGGTGAATACAAAAAATAGAAAAAAAATTTGGGAAAAAATTGGGTAAAAAATGGTGATAATTCCGCTAAATATCGTTTAAAGTCATTTGTATTGAACTAATCATACTTTTTATATTTTTATCGTTAAGTTCACATTATTTTACATCTAAAACACGTCTTTACAATACATTTGGGTGAATATAAAAGGTCGTAAAAAAATTTTGAAATACAGGTGATGAATCCGCTAAATATCGTCTTAAGTCATTTCTATTAAACTAATCATACTTTTTATATTTTTAACGTTAAGTTCACATTATTTTACATCTAAAACACGTATTTACAATACATTTGGGTGAATACAAAAAATAGAAAAAAAATTTGGGAAAAAAATGGTGATAATTCCGCTAAATATCGTTTAAAGTCATTTGTATTGAACTAATCATACTTTTTATATTTTTATCGTTAAGTTCACATTATTTTACATCTAAAACACGTCTTTACAATACATTTGGGTGAATACAAAAAATAGAAAAAAAATTAGGGAAAAAATTTGGTAAAAAATTGTGATAATTTCGCTAAATATGGATTAAAGTCATTTGTATTGGACTAATCATACTTTTTATATTTTTATCGTTAAGTTCACATTATTTTACATCTAAAACACGTCTTTACAATACATTTGGGTGAATATAAAAGGTCGTAAAAAAATTTTGAAATACAGGTGATGAATCCGCTAAATATCGTCTTAAGTCATTTCTATTAAACTAATCATACTTTTTATATTTTTAACGTTAAGTTCACATTATTTTACATCTAAAACACGTCTTTACAATACATTTGGGTGAATATAAAAGGTCGTAAAAAAATTTTGAAATACAGGTGATGAATCCGCTAAATATCGTCTTAAGTCATTTCTATTAAACTAATCATACTTTTTATATTTTTAACGTTAAGTTCACATTATTTTACATCTAAAACACGTATTTACAATACATTTTGGTGAATACAAAAAATAGAAAAAAAATTTGGGAAAAAAATGGTGATAATTCCGCTAAATATCGTTTAAAGTCATTTGTATTGAACTAATCATACTTTTTATATTTTTATCGTTAAGTTCACATTATTTTACATCTAAAACACGTCTTTACAATACATTTGGGTGAATACAAAAAATAGAAAAAAAATTAGGGAAAAAATTTGGTAAAAAATTGTGATAATTTCGCTAAATATGGATTAAAGTCATTTGTATTGAACTAATCATACTTTTTATATTTTTATCGTTAAGATCACATAATTTTACATCTAAAACACGTCTTTTCAATACATTTGGGTGAATATAAAAGGTCGTAAAAAAATTTTGAAATACAGGTGATGAATCCGCTAAATATCGTCTTAAGTCATTTCTATTAATTTAATCATACTTTTTATATTTTAAACGTTAAGTTCACATAATTTTACATCTAAAACACGTCTTTTCAATACATTTGGGTGAATATAATAGGTCGTAAAAAAATTTGGGAAAAAATTTGGTAAAAAATGGTGATAATTCCGCTAAATATCGTTTAAAGTCATTTGTATTGAACTAATCATACTTTTTATATTTTTATCGTTAAGTTCACATTATTTTACATCTAAAACACGTATTTACAATACATTTGGGTGAATACAAAAAATAGAAAAAAAATTTGGGAAAAAATTTGGTAAAAAATGGTGATAATTCCGCTAATTATCGTTTAAAGTCATTTGTATTGAACTAATCATACTTTTTATATTTTTATCGTTAAGTTCACATTATTTTACATCTAAAACACGTATTTACAATACATTTGGGTGAATACAAAAAATAGAATAAAAATTTGGGAAAAAATTTGGTAAAAAATTGTGATAATTCCGCTAAATATCGTTTAAAGTCATTTGTATTGAACTAATCATACTTTTTATATTTTTATCGTTAAGTTCACATTATTTTACATCTAAAACACGTATTTACAATACATTTGGGTGAATACAAAAAATAGAAAAAAAATTTGGGAAAAAATTTGGTAAAAAATGGTGATAATTCCGCTAATTATCGTTTAAAGTCATTTGTATTGAACTAATCATACTTTTTATATTTTTATCGTTAAGTTCACATAATTTTACATCTAAAACACGTCTTTACAATACATTTGGGTGAATATAAAAGGTCGTAAAAAAATTTTGAAATACAGGTGATGAATCCGCTAAATATCGTCTTAAGTCATTTCTATTAATTTAATCATACTTTTTATATTTTTAACGTTAAGTTCACATAATTTTACATCTAAAACACGTCTTTACAATACATTTGGGTGAATATAAAAGGTCGTAAAAAAATTTTGAAATACAGGTGATGAATCCGCTAAATATCGTCTTAAGTCATTTCTATTAAACTAATCATACTTTTTATATTTTTAACGTTAAGTTCACATTATTTTACATCTAAAACACGTATTTACAATACATTTTGGTGAATACAAAAAATAGAAAAAAAATTTGGGAAAAAAATGGTGATAATTCCGCTAAATATCGTTTAAAGTCATTTGTATTGAACTAATCATACTTTTTATATTTTTATCGTTAAGTTCACATTATTTTACATCTAAAACACGTCTTTACAATACATTTGGGTGAATACAAAAAATAGAAAAAAAATTAGGGAAAAAATTTGGTAAAAAATTGTGATAATTTCGCTAAATATGGATTAAAGTCATTTCTATTAATTTAATCATACTTTTTATATTTTAAACGTTATGTTCACATAATTTTACATCTAAAACACGTCTTTACAATACATTTGGGTGAATATAAAAGGTCGTAAAAAAATTTGGGAAAAAATTTGGTAAAAAATGGTGATAATTCCGCTAAATATCGTTTAAAGTCATTTGTATTGAACTAATCATACTTTTTCTATTTTTATCGTTAAGTTCACATAATTTTACATCTAAAACACGTCTTTTCAATACATTTGGGTGAATATAATAGGTCGTAAAAAAATTTGGGAAAAAATTTGGTAAAAAATGGTGATAATTCCGCTAAATATCGTTTAAAGTCATTTGTATTGAACTAATCATACTTTTTATATTTTTATCGTTAAGTTCACATTATTTTACATCTAAAACACGTATTTACAATACATTTGGGTGAATACAAAAAATAGAAAAAAAATTTGGGAAAAAATTTGGTAAAAAATGGTGATAATTCCGCTAATTATCGTTTAAAGTCATTTGTATTGAACTAATCATACTTTTTATATTTTTATCGTTAAGTTCACATTATTTTACATCTAAAACACGTATTTACAATACATTTGGGTGAATACAAAAAATAGAATAAAAATTTGGGAAAAAATTTGGTAAAAAATTGTGATAATTCCGCTAAATATCGTTTAAAGTCATTTGTATTGAACTAATCATACTTTTTATATTTTTATCGTTAAGTTCACATTATTTTACATCTAAAACACGTATTTACAATACATTTGGGTGAATACAAAAAATAGAAAAAAAATTTGGGAAAAAATTTGGTAAAAAATGGTGATAATTCCGCTAATTATCGTTTAAAGTCATTTGTATTGAACTAATCATACTTTTTATATTTTTATCGTTAAGTTCACATAATTTTACATCTAAAACACGTCTTTACAATACATTTGGGTGAATATAAAAGGTCGTAAAAAAATTTTGAAATACAGGTGATGAATCCGCTAAATATCGTCTTAAGTCATTTCTATTAATTTAATCATACTTTTTATATTTTTAACGTTAAGTTCACATAATTTTACATCTAAAACACGTCTTTACAATACATTTGGGTGAATATAAAAGGTCGTAAAAAAATTTTGGAAAAAATTTGGTAAAAAATGGTGATAATTCCGCTAAATATCGTTTAAAGTCATTTGTATTGAACTAATCATACTTTTTATATTTTTATCGTTAAGTTCACATAATTTTACATCTAAAACACGTCTTTAAAATACACTTGGGTGAATATAAAAGGTCGTAAAAAAATTTTGAAATACAGGTGATGAATCCGCTAAATATCGTCTTAATTCATTTCTATTAAACTAATCATGCTTTTTATATTTTTAGCGTTAAGTTCACATTATTCTACATCTAAAACACGTATTTACAATACATTTGGGTGAGTACAAAAAATAGAAAAAAAATTTGGGAAAAAATTTGGTAAAAAATGGTGATAATTCCGCTAATTATCGTTTAAAGTAATTTGTATTGAACTAATCATACTTTTTATATTTTTATCGTTAAGTTCACATTATTTTACATCTAAAACACGTATTTACAATACATTTGGGTGAATACAAAAAATAGAAAAAAAATTTGGGAAAAAATTTGGTAAAAAATGGTGATAATTTCGCTAATTATCGTTTAAAGTCATTTGTATTGAACTAATCATACTTTTTATATTTTTATCGTTAAGTTCACATTATTTTACATCTAAAACACGTATTTACAATACATTTGGGTGAATACAAAAAATAGAATAAAAATTTGGGAAAAAATTTGGTAAAAAATGGTGATAATTCCGCTAAATATCGTTTAAAGTCATTTGTATTGAACTAATCATACTTTTTATATTTTTATCGTTAAGTTCACATTATTTTACATCTAAAACACGTATTTACAATACATTTGGGTGAATACAAAAAATAGAAAAAAAATTTGGGAAAAAATTTGGTAAAAAATGGTGATAATTCCGCTAAATATCGTTTAAAGTCATTTGTATTGAACTAATCATACTTTTTATATTTTTATCGGTAAGTTCACATTATTTTACATCTAAAACACGTATTTACAATACATTTGGGTGAATACAAAAAATAGAAAAAAAATTTGGGAAAAAATTTGGTAAAAAATGGTAATAATTCCGCTAAATATCGTTTAAAGTCATTTGTATTGAACTAATCATACTTTTTATATTTTTATCGTTAAGATCACATAATTTTACATCTAAAACACGTCTTTTCAATACATTTGGGTGAATATAAAAGGTCGTAAAAAAATTTTGAAATACAGGTGATGAATCCGCTAAATATCGTCTTAAGTCATTTCTATTAATTTAATCATACTTTTTATATTTTAAACGTTAAGTTCACATAATTTTACATCTAAAACACGTCTTTACAATACATTTGGGTGAATATAAAAGGTCGTAAAAAAATTTGGGAAAAAATTTGGTAAAAAATGGTGATAATTCCGCTATATATCGTTTAAAGTCATTTGTATTGAACTAATCATACTTTTTCTATTTTTATCGTTAAGTTCACATAATTTTACATCTAAAAAACGTCTTTTCAATACATTTGGGTGAATATAATAGGTCGTAAAAAAATTTGGGAAAAAATTTGGTAAAAAATGGTGATAATTCCGCTAAATATCGTTTAAAGTCATTTGTATTGAACTAATCATACTTTTTATATTTTTATCGTTAAGTTCACATTATTTTACATCTAAAACACGTATTTACAATACATTTGGGTGAATACAAAAAATAGAAAAAAAATTTGGGAAAAAATTTGGTAAAAAATGGTGATAATTTCGCTAATTATCGTTTAAAGTAATTTGTATTGAACTAATCATACTTTTTATATTTTTATCGTTAAGTTCACATTATTTTACATCTAAAACACGTATTTACAATACATTTGGGTGAATACAAAAAATAGAATAAAAATTTGGGAAAAAATTTGGTAAAAAATTGTGATAATTCCGCTAAATATCGTTTAAAGTCATTTGTATTGAACTAATCATACTTTTTATATTTTTATCGTTAAGTTCACATTATTTTACATCTAAAACACGTATTTACAATACATTTGGGTGAATACAAAAAATAGAAAAAAAATTTGGGAAAAAATTTGGTAAAAAATGGTGATAATTCCGCTAATTATCGTTTAAAGTCATTTGTATTGAACTAATCATACTTTTTATATTTTTATCGTTAAGTTCACATAATTTTACATCTTAAACACGTCTTTACAATACATTTGGGTGAATATAAAAGGTCGTAAAAAAACTTTGAAAAACAGGTGATGAATCCGCTAAATATCATCTTAAGTCATTTCTATTAAACTAATCATACTTTTTATATTTTTAACGTTAAGTTCACATTATTTTACATCTAAAACACATATTTACAATACATTTGGGTGAATACTAAAAATAGAAAAAAAATTTGGGAAAAAATTTGGTAAAAAATGGTGATAATTCCGCTAAATATCGTCTAAAGTCATTTGTATAGAACTAATCATACTTTTTATAGTTTTATCGTTAAGTTCACATTATTTTACATCTAAAACACGTCTTTACAATACATTTGGGTGAATATAAAAGGTCGTAAAAAAACTTTGAAAAACAGGTGATGAATCCGCTAAATATCATCTTAAGTCATTTCTATTAAACTAATCATACTTTTTATATTTTTAACGTTAAGTTCACATTATTTTACATCTAAAACACATATTTACAATACATTTGGGTGAATACTAAAAATAGAAAAAAAATTTGGGAAAAAATTTGGTAAAAAATGGTGATAATTCCGCTAAATATCGTTTAAAGTCATTTGTATTGAACTAATCATACTTTTTATATTTTTATCGTTAAGTTCACATAATTTTACATCTAAAACACGTCTTTAAAATACATTTGGGTGAATATAAAAGGTCGTAAAAAAATTTTGAAATACAGGTGATGAATCCGCTAAATATCGTCTTAATTCATTTCTATTAAACTAATCATGCTTTTTATATTTTTAGCGTTAAGTTCACATTATTCTACATCTAAAACACGTATTTACAATACATTTGGGTGAGTACAAAAAATAGAAAAAAAATTTGGTAAAAAATTTGGTAAAAAATGGTGATAATTCCGCTAATTATCGTTTAAAGTCATTTGTATTGAACTAATCATACTTTTTATATTTTTATCGTTAAGTTCACATTATTTTACATCTAAAACACGTATTTACAATACATTTGGGTGAATACAAAAAATAGAAAAAAAATTTGGGAAAAAATTTGGTAAAAAATGGTGATAATTCCGCTAATTATCGTTTAAAGTCATTTGTATTGAACTAATCATACTTTTTATATTTTTATCGTTAAGTTCACATTATTTTACATCTAAAACACGTATTTACAATACATTTGGGTGAATACAAAAAATAGAATAAAAATTTGGGAAAAAATTTGGTAAAAAATGGTGATAATTCCGCTAAATATCGTTTAAAGTCATTTGTATTGAACTAATCATACTTTTTATATTTTTATCGTTAAGTTCACATTATTTTACATCTAAAACACGTATTTACAATACATTTGGGTGAATACAAAAAATAGAAAAAAAATTTGGGAAAAAATTTGGTAAAAAATGGTAATAATTCCGCTAATTATCGTTTAAAGTCATTTGTATTGAACTAATCATACTTTTTATATTTTTATCGTTAAGTTCACATTATTTTACATCTAAAACACGTATTTACAATACATTTGGGTGAATACAAAAAATAGAATAAAAATTTGGGAAAAAATTTGGTAAAAAATGGTGATAATTCCGCTAAATATCGTTTAAAGTCATTTGTATTGAACTAATCATACTTTTTATATTTTTATCGTTAAGTTCACATTATTTTACATCTAAAACACGTATTTACAATACATTTGGGTGAATACAAAAAATAGAAAAAAAATTTGGGAAAAAATTTGGTAAAAAATGGTGAAAATTCCGCTAAATATCGTTTAAAGTCATTTGTATTGAACTAATCATACTTTTTATATTTTTATCGTTAAGTTCACATTATTTTACATCTAAAACACGTATTTACAATACATTTGGGTGAATACAAAAAATAGAATAAAAATTTGGGAAAAAATTTGGTAAAAAATTGTGATAATTCCGCTAAATATCGTTTAAAGTCATTTGTATTGAACTAATCATACTTTTTATATTTTTATCGTTAAGTTCACATTATTTTACATCTAAAACACGTATTTACAATACATTTGGGTGAATACAAAAAATAGAAAAAAAAATTGGGAAAAAATTTGGTAAAAAATGGTGATAATTCCGCTAATTATCGTTTAAAGTCATTTGTATTGAACTAATCATACTTTTTATATTTTTATCGTTAAGTTCACATAATTTTTCATCTAAAACACGTCTTTACAATACATTTGGGTGAATATAAAAGGTCGTAAAAAAATTTTGAAATACAGGTGATGAATCCGCTAAATATCGTCTTAAGTCATTTCTATTAATTTAATCATACATTTTATATTTTTAACGTTAAGTTCACATAATTTTACATCTAAAACACGTCTTTACAATACATTTGGGTGAATATAAAAGGTCGTAAAAAAATTTTGGAAAAAATTTGGTAAAAAATGGTGATAATTCCGCTAAATATCGTTTAAAGTCATTTGTATTGAACTAATCATACTTTTTCTATTTTTATCGTTAAGTTCACATAATTTTACATCTAAAACACGTCTTTTCAATACATTTGGGTGAATATAAAAGGTCGTAAAAAAATTTGGGAAAAAATTTGGTAAAAAATGGTGATAATTCCGCTAAATATCGTTTAAAGTCATTTGTATAGAACTAATCATACTTTTTATATTTTTATCGTTAAGTTCACATAATTTTACATCTTAAACACGTCTTTACAATACATTTGGGTGAATATAAAAGGTCGTAAAAAAACTTTGAAAAACAGGTGATGAATCCGCTAAATATCATCTTAAGTCATTTCTATTAAACTAATCATACTTTTTATATTTTTAACGTTAAGTTCACATTATTTTACATCTAAAACACATATTTACAATACATTTGGGTGAATACTAAAAATAGAAAAAAAATTTGGGAAAAAATTTGGTAAAAAATGGTGATAATTCCGCTAAATATCGTCTAAAGTCATTTGTATAGAACTAATCATACTTTTTATAGTTTTATCGTTAAGTTCACATTATTTTACATCTAAAACACGTATTTACAATACATTTGGGTGAATACAAAAAATAGAAAAAAAATTTGGGAAAAAATTTGGTAAAAAATGGTGATAATTTCGCTAATTATCGTTTAAAGTAATTTGTATTGAACTAATCATACTTTTTATATTTTTATCGTTAAGTTCACATTATTTTACATCTAAAACACGTATTTACAATACATTTGGGTGAATACAAAAAATAGAATAAAAATTTGGGAAAAAATTTGGTAAAAAATTGTGATAATTCCGCTAAATATCGTTTAAAGTCATTTGTATTGAACTAATCATACTTTTTATATTTTTATCGTTAAGTTCACATTATTTTACATCTAAAACACGTATTTACAATACATTTGGGTGAATACAAAAAATAGAAAAAAAATTTGGGAAAAAATTTGGTAAAAAATGGTGATAATTCCGCTAATTATCGTTTAAAGTCATTTGTATTGAACTAATCATACTTTTTATATTTTTATCGTTAAGTTCACATAATTTTACATCTTAAACACGTCTTTACAATACATTTGGGTGAATATAAAAGGTCGTAAAAAAACTTTGAAAAACAGGTGATGAATCCGCTAAATATCATCTTAAGTCATTTCTATTAAACTAATCATACTTTTTATATTTTTAACGTTAAGTTCACATTATTTTACATCTAAAACACATATTTACAATACATTTGGGTGAATACTAAAAATAGAAAAAAAATTTGGGAAAAAATTTGGTAAAAAATGGTGATAATTCCGCTAAATATCGTCTAAAGTCATTTGTATAGAACTAATCATACTTTTTATAGTTTTATCGTTAAGTTCACATTATTTTACATCTAAAACACGTCTTTACAATACATTTGGGTGAATATAAAAGGTCGTAAAAAAACTTTGAAAAACAGGTGATGAATCCGCTAAATATCATCTTAAGTCATTTCTATTAAACTAATCATACTTTTTATATTTTTAACGTTAAGTTCACATTATTTTACATCTAAAACACATATTTACAATACATTTGGGTGAATACTAAAAATAGAAAAAAAATTTGGGAAAAAATTTGGTAAAAAATGGTGATAATTCCGCTAAATATCGTTTAAAGTCATTTGTATTGAACTAATCATACTTTTTATATTTTTATCGTTAAGTTCACATAATTTTACATCTAAAACACGTCTTTAAAATACATTTGGGTGAATATAAAAGGTCGTAAAAAAATTTTGAAATACAGGTGATGAATCCGCTAAATATCGTCTTAATTCATTTCTATTAAACTAATCATGCTTTTTATATTTTTAGCGTTAAGTTCACATTATTCTACATCTAAAACACGTATTTACAATACATTTGGGTGAGTACAAAAAATAGAAAAAAAATTTGGGAAAAAATTTGGTAAAAAATGGTGATAATTCCGCTAATTATCGTTTAAAGTCATTTGTATTGAACTAATCATACTTTTTATATTTTTATCGTTAAGTTCACATTATTTTACATCTAAAACACGTATTTACAATACATTTGGGTGAATACAAAAAATAGAAAAAAAATTTGGGAAAAAATTTGGTAAAAAATGGTGATAATTCCGCTAATTATCGTTTAAAGTCATTTGTATTGAACTAATCATACTTTTTATATTTTTATCGTTAAGTTCACATTATTTTACATCTAAAACACGTATTTACAATACATTTGGGTGAATACAAAAAATAGAATAAAAATTTGGGAAAAAATTTGGTAAAAAATGGTGATAATTCCGCTAAATATCGTTTAAAGTCATTTGTATTGAACTAATCATACTTTTTATATTTTTATCGTTAAGTTCACATTATTTTACATCTAAAACACGTATTTACAATACATTTGGGTGAATACAAAAAATAGAAAAAAAATTTGGGAAAAAATTTGGTAAAAAATGGTAATAATTCCGCTAATTATCGTTTAAAGTCATTTGTATTGAACTAATCATACTTTTTATATTTTTATCGTTAAGTTCACATTATTTTACATCTAAAACACGTATTTACAATACATTTGGGTGAATACAAAAAATAGAATAAAAATTTGGGAAAAAATTTGGTAAAAAATGGTGATAATTCCGCTAAATATCGTTTAAAGTCATTTGTATTGAACTAATCATACTTTTTATATTTTTATCGTTAAGTTCACATTATTTTACATCTAAAACACGTATTTACAATACATTTGGGTGAATACAAAAAATAGAAAAAAAATTTGGGAAAAAATTTGGTAAAAAATGGTGAAAATTCCGCTAAATATCGTTTAAAGTCATTTGTATTGAACTAATCATACTTTTTATATTTTTATCGTTAAGTTCACATTATTTTACATCTAAAACACGTATTTACAATACATTTGGGTGAATACAAAAAATAGAATAAAAATTTGGGAAAAAATTTGGTAAAAAATTGTGATAATTCCGCTAAATATCGTTTAAAGTCATTTGTATTGAACTAATCATACTTTTTATATTTTTATCGTTAAGTTCACATTATTTTACATCTAAAACACGTATTTACAATACATTTGGGTGAATACAAAAAATAGAAAAAAAATTTGGGAAAAAATTTGGTAAAAAATGGTGATAATTCCGCTAATTATCGTTTAAAGTCATTTGTATTGAACTAATCATACTTTTTATATTTTTATCGTTAAGTTCACATAATTTTTCATCTAAAACACGTCTTTACAATACATTTGGGTGAATATAAAAGGTCGTAAAAAAATTTTGAAATACAGGTGATGAATCCGCTAAATATCGTCTTAAGTCATTTCTATTAATTTAATCATACATTTTATATTTTTAACGTTAAGTTCACATAATTTTACATCTAAAACACGTCTTTACAATACATTTGGGTGAATATAAAAGGTCGTAAAAAAATTTTGGAAAAAATTTGGTAAAAAATGGTGATAATTCCGCTAAATATCGTTTAAAGTCATTTGTATTGAACTAATCATACTTTTTCTATTTTTATCGTTAAGTTCACATAATTTTACATCTAAAACACGTCTTTTCAATACATTTGGGTGAATATAAAAGGTCGTAAAAAAATTTGGGAAAAAATTTGGTAAAAAATGGTGATAATTCCGCTAAATATCGTTTAAAGTCATTTGTATAGAACTAATCATACTTTTTATATTTTTATCGTTAAGTTCACATAATTTTACATCTTAAACACGTCTTTACAATACATTTGGGTGAATATAAAAGGTCGTAAAAAAACTTTGAAAAACAGGTGATGAATCCGCTAAATATCATCTTAAGTCATTTCTATTAAACTAATCATACTTTTTATATTTTTAACGTTAAGTTCACATTATTTTACATCTAAAACACATATTTACAATACATTTGGGTGAATACTAAAAATAGAAAAAAAATTTGGGAAAAAATTTGGTAAAAAATGGTGATAATTCCGCTAAATATCGTCTAAAGTCATTTGTATAGAACTAATCATACTTTTTATAGTTTTATCGTTAAGTTCACATTATTTTACATCTAAAACACGTATTTACAATACATTTGGGTGAATACAAAAAATAGAAAAAAAATTTGGGAAAAAATTTGGTAAAAAATGGTGATAATTTCGCTAATTATCGTTTAAAGTAATTTGTATTGAACTAATCATACTTTTTATATTTTTATCGTTAAGTTCACATTATTTTACATCTAAAACACGTATTTACAATACATTTGGGTGAATACAAAAAATAGAATAAAAATTTGGGAAAAAATTTGGTAAAAAATTGTGATAATTCCGCTAAATATCGTTTAAAGTCATTTGTATTGAACTAATCATACTTTTTATATTTTTATCGTTAAGTTCACATTATTTTACATCTAAAACACGTATTTACAATACATTTGGGTGAATACAAAAAATAGAAAAAAAATTTGGGAAAAAATTTGGTAAAAAATGGTGATAATTCCGCTAATTATCGTTTAAAGTCATTTGTATTGAACTAATCATACTTTTTATATTTTTATCGTTAAGTTCACATAATTTTACATCTTAAACACGTCTTTACAATACATTTGGGTGAATATAAAAGGTCGTAAAAAAACTTTGAAAAACAGGTGATGAATCCGCTAAATATCATCTTAAGTCATTTCTATTAAACTAATCATACTTTTTATATTTTTAACGTTAAGTTCACATTATTTTACATCTAAAACACATATTTACAATACATTTGGGTGAATACTAAAAATAGAAAAAAAATTTGGGAAAAAATTTGGTAAAAAATGGTGATAATTCCGCTAAATATCGTCTAAAGTCATTTGTATAGAACTAATCATACTTTTTATAGTTTTATCGTTAAGTTCACATTATTTTACATCTAAAACACGTCTTTACAATACATTTGGGTGAATATAAAAGGTCGTAAAAAAACTTTGAAAAACAGGTGATGAATCCGCTAAATATCATCTTAAGTCATTTCTATTAAACTAATCATACTTTTTATATTTTTAACGTTAAGTTCACATTATTTTACATCTAAAACACATATTTACAATACATTTGGGTGAATACTAAAAATAGAAAAAAAATTTGGGAAAAAATTTGGTAAAAAATGGTGATAATTCCGCTAAATATCGTTTAAAGTCATTTGTATTGAACTAATCATACTTTTTATATTTTTATCGTTAAGTTCACATAATTTTACATCTAAAACACGTCTTTAAAATACATTTGGGTGAATATAAAAGGTCGTAAAAAAATTTTGAAATACAGGTGATGAATCCGCTAAATATCGTCTTAATTCATTTCTATTAAACTAATCATGCTTTTTATATTTTTAGCGTTAAGTTCACATTATTCTACATCTAAAACACGTATTTACAATACATTTGGGTGAGTACAAAAAATAGAAAAAAAATTTGGGAAAAAATTTGGTAAAAAATGGTGATAATTCCGCTAATTATCGTTTAAAGTCATTTGTATTGAACTAATCATACTTTTTATATTTTTATCGTTAAGTTCACATTATTTTACATCTAAAACACGTATTTACAATACATTTGGGTGAATACAAAAAATAGAAAAAAAATTTGGGAAAAAATTTGGTAAAAAATGGTGATAATTCCGCTAATTATCGTTTAAAGTCATTTGTATTGAACTAATCATACTTTTTATATTTTTATCGTTAAGTTCACATTATTTTACATCTAAAACACGTATTTACAATACATTTGGGTGAATACAAAAAATAGAATAAAAATTTGGGAAAAAATTTGGTAAAAAATGGTGATAATTCCGCTAAATATCGTTTAAAGTCATTTGTATTGAACTAATCATACTTTTTATATTTTTATCGTTAAGTTCACATTATTTTACATCTAAAACACGTATTTACAATACATTTGGGTGAATACAAAAAATAGAAAAAAAATTTGGGAAAAAATTTGGTAAAAAATGGTAATAATTCCGCTAATTATCGTTTAAAGTCATTTGTATTGAACTAATCATACTTTTTATATTTTTATCGTTAAGTTCACATTATTTTACATCTAAAACACGTATTTACAATACATTTGGGTGAATACAAAAAATAGAATAAAAATTTGGGAAAAAATTTGGTAAAAAATGGTGATAATTCCGCTAAATATCGTTTAAAGTCATTTGTATTGAACTAATCATACTTTTTATATTTTTATCGTTAAGTTCACATTATTTTACATCTAAAACACGTATTTACAATACATTTGGGTGAATACAAAAAATAGAAAAAAAATTTGGGAAAAAATTTGGTAAAAAATGGTGAAAATTCCGCTAAATATCGTTTAAAGTCATTTGTATTGAACCAATCATACTTTTTATATTTTTATCGTTAAGTTCACATTATTTTACATCTAAAACACGTATTTACAATACATTTGGGTGAATACAAAAAATAGAATAAAAATTTGGGAAAAAATTTGGTAAAAAATTGTGATAATTCCGCTAAATATCGTTTAAAGTCATTTGTATTGAACTAATCATACTTTTTATATTTTTATCGTTAAGTTCACATTATTTTACATCTAAAACACGTATTTACAATACATTTGGGTGAATACAAAAAATAGAAAAAAAATTTGGGAAAAAATTTGGTAAAAAATGGTGATAATTCCGCTAATTATCGTTTAAAGTCATTTGTATTGAACTAATCATACTTTTTATATTTTTATCGTTAAGTTCACATAATTTTTCATCTAAAACACGTCTTTACAATACATTTGGGTGAATATAAAAGGTCGTAAAAAAATTTTGAAATACAGGTGATGAATCCGCTAAATATCGTCTTAAGTCATTTCTATTAATTTAATCATACATTTTATATTTTTAACGTTAAGTTCACATAATTTTACATCTAAAACACGTCTTTACAATACATTTGGGTGAATATAAAAGGTCGTAAAAAAATTTTGGAAAAAATTTGGTAAAAAATGGTGATAATTCCGCTAAATATCGTTTAAAGTCATTTGTATTGAACTAATCATACTTTTTCTATTTTTATCGTTAAGTTCACATAATTTTACATCTAAAACACGTCTTTTCAATACATTTGGGTGAATATAAAAGGTCGTAAAAAAATTTGGGAAAAAATTTGGTAAAAAATGGTGATAATTCCGCTAAATATCGTTTAAAGTCATTTGTATAGAACTAATCATACTTTTTATATTTTTATCGTTAAGTTCACATAATTTTACATCTTAAACACGTCTTTACAATACATTTGGGTGAATATAAAAGGTCGTAAAAAAACTTTGAAAAACAGGTGATGAATCCGCTAAATATCATCTTAAGTCATTTCTATTAAACTAATCATACTTTTTATATTTTTAACGTTAAGTTCACATTATTTTACATCTAAAACACATATTTACAATACATTTGGGTGAATACTAAAAATAGAAAAAAAATTTGGGAAAAAATTTGGTAAAAAATGGTGATAATTCCGCTAAATATCGTCTAAAGTCATTTGTATAGAACTAATCATACTTTTTATAGTTTTATCGTTAAGTTCACATTATTTTACATCTAAAACACGTCTTTACAATACATTTGGGTGAATACAAAAAATAGAATAAAAATTTGGGAAAAAATTTGGTAAAAAATTGTGATAATTCCGCTAAATATCGTTTAAAGTCATTTGTATTGAACTAATCATACTTTTTATATTTTTATCGTTAAGTTCACATTATTTTACATCTAAAACACGTATTTACAATACATTTGGGTGAATACAAAAAATAGAAAAAAAATTTGGGAAAAAATTTGGTAAAAAATGGTAATAATTCCGCTAATTATCGTTTAAAGTCATTTGTATTGAACTAATCATACTTTTTATATTTTTATCGTTAAGTTCACATTATTTTACATCTAAAACACGTATTTACAATACATTTGGGTGAATACAAAAAATAGAATAAAAATTTGGGAAAAAATTTGGTAAAAAATGGTGATAATTCCGCTAAATATCGTTTAAAGTCATTTGTATTGAACTAATCATACTTTTTATATTTTTATCGTTAAGTTCACATTATTTTACATCTAAAACACGTATTTACAATACATTTGGGTGAATACAAAAAATAGAAAAAAAATTTGGGAAAAAATTTGGTAAAAAATGGTGAAAATTCCGCTAAATATCGTTTAAAGTCATTTGTATTGAACTAATCATACTTTTTATATTTTTATCGTTAAGTTCACATTATTTTACATCTAAAACACGTATTTACAATATTATTTGGGTGAATACAAAAAATAGAATAAAAATTTGGGAAAAAATTTGGTAAAAAATTGTGATAATTCCGCTAAATATCGTTTAAAGTCATTTGTATTGAACTAATCATACTTTTTATATTTTTATCGTTAAGTTCACATTATTTTACATCTAAAACACGTATTTACAATACATTTGGGTGAATACAAAAAATAGAAAAAAAATTTGGGAAAAAATTTGGTAAAAAATGGTGATAATTCCGCTAATTATCGTTTAAAGTCATTTGTATTGAACTAATCATACTTTTTATATTTTTATCGTTAAGTTCACATAATTTTTCATCTAAAACACGTCTTTACAATACATTTGGGTGAATATAAAAGGTCGTAAAAAAATTTTGAAATACAGGTGATGAATCCGCTAAATATCGTCTTAAGTCATTTCTATTAATTTAATCATACATTTTATATTTTTAACGTTAAGTTCACATAATTTTACATCTAAAACACGTCTTTACAATACATTTGGGTGAATATAAAAGGTCGTAAAAAAATTTTGGAAAAAATTTGGTAAAAAATGGTGATAATTCCGCTAAATATCGTTTAAAGTCATTTGTATTGAACTAATCATACTTTTTCTATTTTTATCGTTAAGTTCACATAATTTTACATCTAAAACACGTCTTTTCAATACATTTGGGTGAATATAAAAGGTCGTAAAAAAATTTGGGAAAAAATTTGGTAAAAAATGGTGATAATTCCGCTAAATATCGTTTAAAGTCATTTGTATAGAACTAATCATACTTTTTATATTTTTATCGTTAAGTTCACATAATTTTACATCTTAAACACGTCTTTACAATACATTTGGGTGAATATAAAAGGTCGTAAAAAAACTTTGAAAAACAGGTGATGAATCCGCTAAATATCATCTTAAGTCATTTCTATTAAACTAATCATACTTTTTATATTTTTAACGTTAAGTTCACATTATTTTACATCTAAAACACATATTTACAATACATTTGGGTGAATACTAAAAATAGAAAAAAAATTTGGGAAAAAATTTGGTAAAAAATGGTGATAATTCCGCTAAATATCGTTTAAAGTCATTTGTATTGAACTAATCATACTTTTTATATTTTTATCGTTAAGTTCACATAATTTTACATCTAAAACACGTCTTTAAAATACATTTGGGTGAATATAAAAGGTCGTATAAAAATTTTGAAATACAGGTGATGAATCCGCTAAATATCGTCTTAATTCATTTCTATTAAACTAATCATGCTTTTTATATTTTTAGCGTTAAGTTCACATTATTCTACATCTAAAACACGTATTTACAATACATTTGGGTGAGTACAAAAAATAGAAAAAAAATTTGGGAAAAAATTTGGTAAAAAATGGTGATAATTCCGCTAATTATCGTTTAAAGTCATTTGTATTGAACTAATCATACTTTTTATATTTTTATCGTTAAGTTCACATTATTTTACATCTAAAACACGTATTTACAATACATTTGGGTGAATACAAAAAATAGAAAAAAAATTTGGGAAAAAATTTGGTAAAAAATGGTGATAATTCCGCTAATTATCGTTTAAAGTCATTTGTATTGAACTAATCATACTTTTTATATTTTTATCGTTAAGTTCACATTATTTTACATCTAAAACACGTATTTACAATACATTTGGGTGAATACAAAAAATAGAATAAAAATTTGGGAAAAAATTTGGTAAAAAATGGTGATAATTCCGCTAAATATCGTTTAAAGTCATTTGTATTGAACTAATCATACTTTTTATATTTTTATCGTTAAGTTCACATTATTTTACATCTAAAACACGTATTTACAATACATTTGGGTGAATACAAAAAATAGAAAAAAAATTTGGGAAAAAATTTGGTAAAAAATGGTAATAATTCCGCTAATTATCGTTTAAAGTCATTTGTATTGAACTAATCATACTTTTTATATTTTTATCGTTAAGTTCACATTATTTTACATCTAAAACACGTATTTACAATACATTTGGGTGAATACAAAAAATAGAATAAAAATTTGGGAAAAAATTTGGTAAAAAATGGTGATAATTCCGCTAAATATCGTTTAAAGTCATTTGTATTGAACTAATCATACTTTTTATATTTTTATCGTTAAGTTCACATTATTTTACATCTAAAACACGTATTTACAATACATTTGGGTGAATACAAAAAATAGAAAAAAAATTTGGGAAAAAATTTGGTAAAAAATGGTGAAAATTCCGCTAAATATCGTTTAAAGTCATTTGTATTGAACTAATCATACTTTTTATATTTTTATCGTTAAGATCACATAATTTTACATCTAAAACACGTCTTTTCAATACATTTGGGTGAATATAAAAGGTCGTAAAAAAATTTTGAAATACAGGTGATGAATCCGCTAAATATCGTCTTAAGTCATTTCTATTAATTTAATCATACTTTTTATATTTTAAACGTTAAGTTCACATAATTTTACATCTAAAACACGTCTTTACAATACATTTGGGTGAATATAAAAGGTCGTAAAAAAATTTGGGAAAAAATTTGGTAAAAAATGGTGATAATTCCGCTAAATATCGTTTAAAGTCATTTGTATTGAACTAATCATACTTTTTCTATTTTTATCGTTAAGTTCACATAATTTTACATCTAAAACACGTCTTTTCAATACATTTGGGTGAATATAATAGGTCGTAAAAAAATTTGGGAAAAAATTTGGTAAAAAATGGTAATAATTCCGCTAATTATCGTTTAAAGTCATTTGTATTGAACTAATCATACTTTTTATATTTTTATCGTTAAGTTCACATTATTTTACATCTAAAACACGTATTTACAATACATTTGGGTGAATACAAAAAATAGAATAAAGATTTGGGAAAAAATTTGGTAAAAAATGGTGATAATTCCGCTAAATATCGTTTAAAGTCATTTGTATTGAACTAATCATACTTTTTATATTTTTATCGTTAAGTTCACTTTATTTTACATCTAAAACACGTATTTACAATACATTTGGGTGAATACAAAAAATTGAAAAAAAATTTGGGAAAAAATTTGGTAAAAAATGGTGAAAATTCCGCTAAATATCGTTTAAAGTCATTTGTATTGAACTAATCATACTTTTTATTTTTTTATCGTTAAGATCACATAATTTTACATCTAAAACACGTCTTTTCAATACATTCGAGTGAATATAAAAGGTCGTAAAAAAATTTTGAAATACAGGTGATGAATCCGCTAAATATCGTCTTAAGTCATTTCTATTAATTTAATCATACTTTTTATATTTTAAACGTTAAGTTCACATAATTTTACATCTAAAACACGTCTTTACAATACATTTGGGTGAATATAAAAGGTCGTAAAAAAATTTGGGAAAAAATTTGGTAAAAAATGGTGATAATTCCGCTAAATATCGTTTAAAGTCATTTGTATTGAACTAATCATACTTTTTATAGTTTTATCGTTAAGTTCACATAATTTTACATCTAAAACACGTCTTTACAATACATTTGGGTGATTATAAAAGGTCGTAAAAAAATTTTGAAATGCAGGTGATGAATCCGCTAAATATCGTCTTAAGTCATTTCTATTAAACTAATCATACTTTTTATATTTTTAACGTTAAGTTCACATTATTTTACATCTAAAACACGTGTTTACAAAACATTTGGGTGAATACAAAAAAAAAAAAAAAAAATGGTAAAAAATGGTGATAATTCCGCTAAATATCGTTTAAAGTCATTTGTATTTAACTAATCATACTTTTTATATTTTTATCGTTAAGTTCACATTATTTTACATCTAAAACACGTATTTACAATACATTTGGGTGAATACAAAAAATAGAATAAAAATTTGGGAAAAAATTTGGTAAAAAATGGTGATAATTCCGCTCAATATCGTTTAAAGTCATTTGTATTGAACTAATCATACTTTTTATTTTTTTATCGTTAAGTTCACATTATTTTACATCTAAAACACGTATTTACAATACATTTGGGTGAATACAAAAAATAGAAAAAAAATTTGGGAAAAAATTTGGTAAAAAATGGTGATAATTCCGCTAATTATCGTTTAAAGTCATTTGTATTGAACTAATCATACTTTTTATATTTTTATCGTTAAGTTCACATTATTTTACATCTAAAACACGTATTTACAATACATTTGGGTGAATACAAAAAATAGAATAAAAATTTGGGAAAAAATTTGGTAAAAAATGGTGATAATTCCGCTAAATATCGTTTAAAGTCATTTGTATTGAACTAATCATACTTTTTATATTTTTATCGTTAAGATCACATAATTTTACATCTAAAACACGTCTTTTCAATACATTCGAGTGAATATAAAAGGTCGTAAAAAAATTTTGAAATACAGGTGATGAATCCGCTAAATATCGTCTTAAGTCATTTCTATTAATTTAATCATACTTTTTATATTTTAAACGTTAAGTTCACATAATTTTACATCTAAAACACGTCTTTTCAATACATTTGGGTGAATATAAAAGGTCGTAAAAAAATTTTGAAATACAGGTGATGAATCCGCTAAATATCGTCTTAAGTCATTTCTATTAATTTAATCATACTTTTTATATTTTAAACGTTAAGTTCACATAATTTTACATCTAAAACACGTCTTTACAATACATTTGGGTGAACATAAAAGGTCGTAAAAAAATTTGGGAAAAAATTTGGTAAAAAATGGTGATAATTCCGCTAAATATCGTTTAAAGTCATTTGTATTGAACTAATCATACTTTTTCTATTTTTATCGTTAAGTTCACATAATTTTACATCTAAAACACGTCTTTTCAATACATTTGGGTGAATATAATAGGTCGTAAAAAAATTTGGGAAAAAATTTGGTAAAAAATGGTAATAATTCCGCTAATTATCGTTTAAAGTCATTTGTATTGAACTAATCATACTTTTTATATTTTTATCGTTAAGTTCACATTATTTTACATCTAAAACACGTATTTACAATACATTTGGGTGAATACAAAAAATAGAATAAAAATTTGGGAAAAAATTTGGTAAAAAATGGTGATAATTCCGCTAAATATCGTTTAAAGTCATTTGTATTGAACTAATCATACTTTTTATATTTTTATCGATAAGTTCACTTTATTTTACATCTAAAACACGTATTTACAATACATTTGGGTGAATACAAAAAATTGAAAAAAAATTTGGGAAAAAATTTGGTAAAAAATGGTGAAAATTCCGCTAAATATCGTTTAAAGTCATTTGTATTGAACTAATCATACTTTTTATATTTTTATCGTTAAGAACACATAATTTTACATCTAAAACACGTCTTTTCAATACATTCGAGTGAATATAAAAGGTCGTAAAAAAATTTTGAAATACAGGTGATGAATCCGCTAAATATCGTCTTAAGTCATTTCTATTAATTTAATCATACTTTTTATATTTTAAACGTTAAGTTCACATAATTTTACATCTAAAACACGTCTTTACAATACATTTGGGTGAATATAAAAGGTCGTAAAAAAATTTGGGAAAAAATTTGGTAAAAAATGGTGATAATTCCGCTAAATATCGTTTAAAGTCATTTGTATTGAACTAATCATACTTTTTATAGTTTTATCGTTAAGTTCACATAATTTTACATCTAAAACACGTCTTTACAATACATTTGGGTGATTATAAAAGGTCGTAAAAAAATTTTGAAATGCAGGTGATGAATCCGCTAAATATCGTCTTAAGTCATTTCTATTAAACTAATCATACTTTTTATATTTTTAACGTTAAGTTCACATTATTTTACATCTAAAACACGTGTTTACAAAACATTTGGGTGAATACAAAAAAAAAAAAAAAAAATGGTAAAAAATGGTGATAATTCCGCTAAATATCGTTTAAAGTCATTTGTATTGAACTAATCATACTTTTTATATTTTTATCGTTAAGTTCACATAATTTTACATCTAAAACACGTCTTTACAATACATTTGGGTGAATACAAAAAATAGAATAAAAATTTGGGAAAAAATTTGGTAAAAAATGGTGATAATTCCGCTAAATATCGTTTAAAGTCATTTGTATTGAACTAATCATACTTTTTATATTTTTATCGTTAAGTTCACTTTATTTTACATCTAAAACACGTATTTACAATACATTTGGGTGAATACAAAAAATAGAAAAAAAATTTGGGAAAAAATTTGGTAAAAAATGGTGAAAATTCCGCTAAATATCGTTTAAAGTCATTTGTATTGAACTAATCATACTTTTTATATTTTTATCGTTAAGTTCACATTATTTTACATCTAAAACACGTATTTACAATACATTTGGGTGAATACAAAAAATAGAAAAAAAATTTGGGAAAAAATTTGGTAAAAAATGGTGATAATTCCGCTAATTATCGTTTAAAGTCATTTGTATTGAACTAATCATACTTTTTATATTTTTATCGTTAAGTTCACATAATTTTACATCTAAAACACGTCTTTACAATACATTTGGGTGAATACAAAAAATAGAATAAAAATTTGGGAAAAAATTTGGTAAAAAATGGTGATAATTCCGCTAAATATCGTTTAAAGTCATTTGTATTGAACTAATCATACTTTTTATATTTTTATCGTTAAGTTCACTTTATTTTACATCTAAAACACGTCTTTACAATACATTTGGGTGAATACAAAAAATAGAAAAAAAATTTTGGAAAAAATTTGGTAAAAAATGGTGATAATTCCGCTAAATATCGTTTAAAGTCATTTGTATTGAACTAATCATACTTTTTATATTTTTATCGTTAAGATCACATAATTTTACATCTAAAACACGTCTTTTCAATACATTTTGGTGAATATAAAAGGTCGTAAAAAAATTTTGAAATACAGGTGATGAATCCGCTAAAAATCGTCTTAAGTCATTTCTATTAATTTAATCATACTTTTTATATTTTAAACGTTATGTTCACATAATTTTACATCTAAAACACGTCTTTACAATACATTTGGGTGAATATAAAAGGTCGTAAAAAAATTTTGGAAAAAATTTGGTAAAAAATGGTGATAATTCCGCTAAATATCGTTTAAAGTCATTTGTATTGAACTAATCATACTTTTTATATTTTTATCGTTAAGTTCACATAATTTTACATCTAAAACACGTCTTTACAATACATTTGGGTGAATATAAAAGGTCGTAAAAAAATTTTGAAATACAGGTGATGAATCCGCAAAATATCGTCTTAAGTCATTTCTATTAAACTAATCATACTTTTTATATTTTTAACGTTAAGTTCACATAATTTTACATCTAAAACACGTCTTTACAATACATTTGGGTGAATATAAAAGGTCGTAAAAAAATTTTGGAAAAAATTTGGTAAAAAATGGTGATAATTCCGCTAAATATCGTTTAAAGTCATTTGTATTGAACTAATCATACTTTTTATATTTTTATCGTTAAGTTCACATAATTTTACATCTAAAACACGTCTTTAAAATACATTTGGGTGAATATAACAGGTCGTAAAAAAATTTTGAAATACAGGTGATGAATCCGCTAAATATCGTCTTAATTCATTTCTATTAAACTAATCATGCTTTTTATATTTTTAGCGTTAAGTTCACATTATTCTACATCTAAAACACGTATTTACAATACATTTGGGTGAATACAAAAAATAGAAAAAAAATTTGTGAAAAAATTTGGTAAAAAATGGTTATAATTCCGCTAAATATCGTTTAAAGTCATTTGTATTGATCTAATTATACTTTTTATAGTTTTATCGTTAAGTTCACATAATTTTACATCTAAAACACGTCTTTACAATACATTTGGGTGAATATAAAAGGTCGTAAAAAAACTTTGAAAAACAGGTGATGAATCCGCTAAATATCATCTTAAGTCATTTCTATTAAACTAATCATACTTTTTATATTTTTAACGTTAAGTTCACATTATTTTACATCTAAAACACATATTTACAATACATTTGGGTGAATACTAAAAATAGAAAAAAAATTTGGTAAAAAATGGTGATAATTCCGCTAAATATCGTTTAAAGTCATTTGTATTGAACTAATCATACTTTTTATATTTTTATCGTTACGTTCACATAATTTTACATCTAAAACACGTCTTAACAATACATTTGGGTGAATACAAAAAATAGAAAAAAAATTTGGTAAGAAATGTTGATAATTCCGCTAAATATCGTCTAATGTCGTTTTTATTGAACTAATCATCTTTTTTATATTTTTATCGTTAAGTTCACATTATTTTACATCTAAAACTCGTCTTTACAATACATTTGGGTGAATACAAAAGGTCGTAAATAATTTTGAAAAACAGGTGATGAATCCTATAAATATCGGCTTAAGTCATTTCTATTAAACTAATCATACTTTTTAAATTTTTAACGTTAAGTTCACATTATTTTACATCTAAAACACGTATTTACAATACATTTGGGTTAATACAAAAAATAGAAAAAAAATTTGTGAAAAAATTTGGTAAGAAATGTTGATAATTCCGCTAAATATCGTCTAATGTCGTTTTTATTGAACTAATCATCTTTTTTATATTTTTATCGTTAAGTTCACATTATTTTACATCTAAAACTCGTCTTTACAATACATTTGGGTGAATACAAAAGGTCGTAAATAATTTTGAAAAACAGGTGATGAATCCTATAAATATCGGCTTAAGTCATTTCTATTAAACTAATCATACTTTTTATATTTTTAACGTTAAGTTCACATTATTTTACATCTAAGACACGTCTATACAATACATTTGGGTGAATATAAAAGGTCGTAAAAAAATTTTGGAAAAAAAGGTGATGAATCCGCTAAATATCGTCTAAATTCATTTGTATTGAACTAATCATACTTTTTATATTTTTATCGTTAAGTTCACATTATTTTACATCTAAAACACGTATTTACAATACATTTGGGTGAATACAAAAAATAGAAAAAAAATTTGGTAAGAAATGTTGATAATTCCGCTAAATATCGTCTAAAGTCTTTTGTATTGAACTAATCATCTTTTTTATATTTTTATTGTTAAGTTCACATTATTTTACATCTAAAACACGTCTTAAAAATACATTTGGGTGAATACAAAAAATAGAAAAAAAATTTGGTAAAAAATGGCGATAATTCCGCTAAATATCGTCTAAAGTCATTTGTATAGAACTAATCATACTTTTTATATTTTTATCGTTATGTTCACATAATTTTACATCTAAAACACGTCTTTACAATACATTTGGGTGAATATAAAAGGTCGTAAAAAAACTTTGAAAAACAGGTGATGAATCCGCTAAATATCATCTTAAGTCATTTCTATTAAACTAATCATACTTTTTATATTTTTAACGTTAAGTTCACATTATTTTATATCTAAAACACATATTTACAATACATGTGGGTGAATACTAAAAATAGAAAAAAAATTTGGGAAAAAATTTGGTAAAAAATGGTGATAATTTCGCTAAATATCGTTTAAAGTCATTTGTATTGAACTAATCATACTTTTTATATTTTTATCGTTACGTTCACATAATTTTACATCTAAAACACATATTTACAATACATTTGGGTGAATACTAAAAATAGAAAAAAAATTTGGGAAAAAATTTGGTAAAAATGGTGATAATTCCGCTAAATATCGTTTAAAGTCATTTGTATTGAACTAATCATACTTTTTATATTTTTATCGTTACGTTCACATAATTTTACATCTAAAACACGTCTTTACAATACATTTGGGTGAATATAAAAGGTCGTAAAAAAATTTTGGAAAAAAAGGTGATGAATCCGCTAAATATCGTCTAAATTCATTTGTATTGAACTAATCATACTTTTTATATTTTTATCGTTAAGTTCACATTATTTTACATCTAAAACACGTATTTACAATACATTTGGGTGAATACAAAAAATAGAAAAAAAATTTGGTAAGAAATGTTGATAATTCCGCTAAATATCGTCTAAAGTCTTTTGTATTGAACTAATCATCTTTTTTATATTTTTATTGTTAAGTTCACATTATTTTACATCTAAAACACGTCTTAAAAATACATTTGGGTGAATACAAAAAATAGAATAAAAATTTGGTAAAAAATGGCGATAATTCCGCTAAATATCGTCTAAAGTCATTTGTATAGAACTAATCATACTTTTTATATTTTTATCGTTAAGTTCACATAATTTTACATCTAAAACACGTCTTTACAATACATTTGGGTGATTATAAAAGGTCGTAAAAAAATTTTGAAATGCAGGTGATGAATCCGCTAAATATCGTCTTAAGTCATTTGTATTGAACTAATCATACTTTTTATAGTTTTATCGTTAAGTTCACATAATTTTACATCTAAAACACGTCTTTACAATACATTTGGGTGATTATAAAAGGTCGTAAAAAAATTTTGAAATGCAGGTGATGAATCCGCTAAATATCGTCTTAAGTCATTTCTATTAAACTAATCATACTTTTTATATTTTTAACGTTAAGTTCACATTATTTTACATCTAAAACACGTGTTTACAATACATTTGGGTGAATACAAAAAATAGAAAAAAAATTTGGGAAAAAATTTGGTAAAAAATGGTGATAATTCCGCTAAATATCGTTTAAAGTCATTTGTATTGAACTAATCATACTTTTTATATTTTTATCGTTAAGTTCACATTATTTTACATCTAAAACACGTATTTACAATACATTTGGGTGAATACAAAAAATAGAATAAAAATTTGGGAAAAAATTTGGTAAAAAATGGTGATAATTCCGCTCAATATCGTTTAAAGTCATTTGTATTGAACTAATCATACTTTTTATATTTTTATCGTTAAGTTCACATTATTTTACATCTAAAACACGTATTTACAATACATTTGGGTGAATACAAAAAATAGAAAAAAAATTTGGGAAAAAATTTGGTAAAAAATGGTGATAATTCCGCTAATTATCGTTTAAAGTCATTTGTATTGAACTAATCATACTTTTTATATTTTTATCGTTAAGTTCACATAATTTTACATCTAAAACACGTCTTTACAATACATTTGGGTGAATACAAAAAATAGAATAAAAATTTGGGAAAAAATTTGGTAAAAAATGGTGATAATTCCGCTAAATATCGTTTAAAGTCATTTGTATTGAACTAATCATACTTTTTATATTTTTATCGTTAAGTTCACTTTATTTTACATCTAAAACACGTATTTACAATACATTTGGGTGAATACAAAAAATAGAAAAAAAATTTGGGAAAAAATTTGGTAAAAAATGGTGAAAATTCCGCTAAATATCGTTTAAAGTCATTTGTATTGAACTAATCATACTTTTTATATTTTTATCGTTAAGTTCACATAATTTTACATCTAAAACACGTCTTTACAATACATTTGGGTGAATATAAAAGGTCGTAAAAAAATTTTGAAATACAGGTGATGAATCCGCAAAATATCGTCTTAAGTCATTTCTATTAAACTAATCATACTTTTTATATTTTTAACGTTAAGTTCACATAATTTTACATCAAAAACACGTCTTTACAATACATTTGGGTGAATACAAAAAATAGAAAAAAAATTTTGGAAAAAATTTGGTAAAAAATGGTGATAATTCCGCTAAATATCGTTTAAAGTCATTTGTATTGAACTAATCATACTTTTTATATTTTTATCGTTAAGATCACATAATTTTACATCTAAAACACGTCTTTTCAATACATTTTGGTGAATATAAAAGGTCGTAAAAAAATTTTGAAATACAGGTGATGAATCCGCTAAAAATCGTCTTAAGTCATTTCTATTAATTTAATCATACTTTTTATATTTTAAACGTTATGTTCACATAATTTTACATCTAAAACACGTCTTTACAATACATTTGGGTGAATATAAAAGGTCGTAAAAAAATTTTGGAAAAAATTTGGTAAAAAATGGTGATAATTCCGCTAAATATCGTTTAAAGTCATTTGTATTGAACTAATCATACTTTTTATATTTTTATCGTTAAGTTCACATAATTTTACATCTAAAACACGTCTTTACAATACATTTGGGTGAATATAAAAGGTCGTAAAAAAACTTTGAAAAACAGGTGATGAATCCGCTAAATATCATCTTAAGTCATTTCTATTAAACTAATCATACTTTTTATATTTTTAACGTTAAGTTCACATTATTTTACATCTAAAACACATATTTACAATACATTTGGGTGAATACTAAAAATAGAAAAAAAATTTGGTAAAAAATGGTGATAATTCCGCTAAATATCGTTTAAAGTCATTTGTATTGAACTAATCATACTTTTTATATTTTTATCGTTACGTTCACATAATTTTACATCTAAAACACGTCTTAACAATACATTTGGGTGAATACAAAAAATAGAAAAAAAATTTGGTAAGAAATGTTGATAATTCCGCTAAATATCGTCTAATGTCGTTTTTATTGAACTAATCATCTTTTTTATATTTTTATCGTTAAGTTCACATTATTTTACATCTAAAACTCGTCTTTACAATACATTTGGGTGAATACAAAAGGTCGTAAATAATTTTGAAAAACAGGTGATGAATCCTATAAATATCGGCTTAAGTCATTTCTATTAAACTAATCATACTTTTTAAATTTTTAACGTTAAGTTCACATTATTTTACATCTAAAACACGTATTTACAATACATTTGGGTTAATACAAAAAATAGAAAAAAAATTTGTGAAAAAATTTGGTAAAAAATGGTTATAATTCCGCTAAATATCGTTTAAAGTCATTTGTATTGAACTAATCATACTTTTTATATTTTTATCGTTACGTTCACATAATTTTACATCTAAAACACGTCTTTACAATACATTTGGGTGAATATAAAAGGTCGTAAAAAAATTTTGAAAAACAGGTGATGAATCCGCTAAATATCGGCATAAGTCATTTCTATTAAGCTAATCATATTTTTTATATTTTTATCGTTAAGTTTACATTATTTTACATCTAAAACACGTCTTTACAATACATTTGGGTGAATACAAAAAATAGAAAAAAAATGTGTGAAAAAATTTGGTAAAAAATGGTTATAATTCCGCTAAATATCGTTTAAAGTCATTTGTATTGATCTAATTATACTTTTTATAGTTTTATCGTTAAGCTCACATTATTTTACATCTAAGACACGTCTATACAATACATTTGGGTGAATATAAAAGGTCGTAAAAAAATTTTGGAAAAAAAGGTGATGAATCCGCTAAATATCGTCTAAATTCATTTGTATTGAACTAATCATACTTTTTATATTTTTATCGTTAAGTTCACATTATTTTACATCTAAAACACGTATTTACAATACATTTGGGTGAATACAAAAAATAGAAAAAAAATTTGGTAAGAAATGTTGATAATTCCGCTAAATATCGTCTAAAGTCTTTTGTATTGAACTAATCATCTTTTTTATATTTTTATTGTTAAGTTCACATTATTTTACATCTAAAACACGTCTTAAAAATACATTTGGGTGAATACAAAAAATAGAAAAAAAATTTGGTAAAAAATGGCGATAATTCCGCTAAATATCGTCTAAAGTCATTTGTATAGAACTAATCATACTTTTTATATTTTTATCGTTAAGTTCACATAATTTTACATCTAAAACACGTCTTTACAATACATTTGGGTGAATATAAAAGGTCGTAAAAAAACTTTGAAAAACAGGTGATGAATCCGCTAAATATCATCTTAAGTCATTTCTATTAAACTAATCATACTTTTTATATTTTTAACGTTAAGTTCACATTATTTTATATCTAAAACACATATTTACAATACATGTGGGTGAATACTAAAAATAGAAAAAAAATTTGGGAAAAAATTTGGTAAAAAATGGTGATAATTCCGCTAAATATCGTTTAAAGTCATTTGTATTGAACTAATCATACTTTTTATATTTTTATCGTTACGTTCACATAATTTTACATCTAAAACACATATTTACAATACATTTGGGTGAATACTAAAAATAGAAAAAAAATTTGGGAAAAAATTTGGTAAAAAATGGTGATAATTCCGCTAAATATCGTTTAAAGTCATTTGTATTGATCTAATTATACTTTTTATAGTTTTATCGTTAAGCTCACATTATTTTACATCTAAGACACGTCTATACAATACATTTGGGTGAATATAAAAGGTCGTAAAAAAATTTTGGAAAAAAAGGTGATGAATCCGCTAAATATCGTCTAAATTCATTTGTATTGAACTAATCATACTTTTTATATTTTTATCGTTAAGTTCACATTATTTTACATCTAAAACACGTATTTACAATACATTTGGGTGAATACAAAAAATAGAAAAAAAATTTGGTAAGAAATGTTGATAATTCCGCTAAATATCGTCTAAAGTCTTTTGTATTGAACTAATCATCTTTTTTATATTTTTATTGTTAAGTTCACATTATTTTACATCTAAAACACGTCTTAAAAATACATTTGGGTGAATACAAAAAATAGAAAAAAAATTTGGTAAAAAATGGCGATAATTCCGCTAAATATCGTCTAAAGTCATTTGTATAGAACTAATCATACTTTTTATATTTTTATCGTTAAGTTCACATAATTTTACATCTAAAACACGTCTTTACAATACATTTGGGTGAATATAAAAGGTCGTAAAAAAACTTTGAAAAACAGGTGATGAATCCGCTAAATATCATCTTAAGTCATTTCTATTAAACTAATCATACTTTTTATATTTTTAACGTTAAGTTCACATTATTTTATATCTAAAACACATATTTACAATACATGTGGGTGAATACTAAAAATAGAAAAAAAATTTGGGAAAAAATTTGGTAAAAAATGGTGATAATTCCGCTAAATATCGTTTAAAGTCATTTGTATTGAACTAATCATACTTTTTATATTTTTATCGTTACGTTCACATAATTTTACATCTAAAACACATATTTACAATACATTTGGGTGAATACTAAAAATAGAAAAAAAATTTGGGAAAAAATTTGGTAAAAAATGGTGATAATTCCGCTAAATATCGTTTAAAGTCATTTGTATTGAACTAATCATACTTTTTATATTTTTATCGTTACGTTCACATAATTTTACATCTAAAACACGTCTTTACAATACATTTGGGTGAATATAAAAGGTCGTAAAAAAATTTTGGAAAAAAAGGTGATGAATCCGCTAAATATCGTCTAAATTCATTTGTATTGAACTAATCATACTTTTTATATTTTTATCGTTAAGTTCACATTATTTTACATCTAAAACACGTATTTACAATACATTTGGGTGAATACAAAAAATAGAAAAAAAATTTGGTAAGAAATGTTGATAATTCCGCTAAATATCGTCTAAAGTCTTTTGTATTGAACTAATCATCTTTTTTATATTTTTATTGTTAAGTTCACATTATTTTACATCTAAAACACGTCTTAAAAATACATTTGGGTGAATACAAAAAATAGAAAAAAAATTTGGTAAAAAATGGCGATAATTCCGCTAAATATCGTCTAAAGTCATTTGTATAGAACTAATCATACTTTTTATATTTTTATCGTTAAGTTCACATAATTTTACATCTAAAACACGTCTTTACAATACATTTGGGTGAATATAAAAGGTCGTAAAAAAACTTTGAAAAACAGGTGATGAATCCGCTAAATATCATCTTAAGTCATTTCTATTAAACTAATCATACTTTTTATATTTTTAACGTTAAGTTCACATTATTTTACATCTAAAACACATATTTACAATACATTTGGGTGAATACTAAAAATAGAAAAAAAATTTGGTAAAAAATGGTGATAATTCCGCTAAATATCGTTTAAAGTCATTTGTATTGAACTAATCATACTTTTTATATTTTTATCGTTACGTTCACATAATTTTACATCTAAAACACGTCTTAACAATACATTTGGGTGAATACAAAAAATAGAAAAAAAATTTGGTAAGAAATGTTGATAATTCCGCTAAATATCGTCTAAAGTCGTTTTTATTGAACTAATCATCTTTTTTATATTTTTATCGTTAAGTTCACATTATTTTACATCTAAAACACGTCTTAACAATACATTTGGGTGAATACAAAAAATAGAAAAAAAATTTGGTAAAAAATGGAGATAATTCCGCTAAATATCGTCTAAAGTCATTTGTATAGAACTAATCATACTTTTTATAGTTTTATCGTTAAGTTCACATTATTTTACATCTAAAACTCGTCTTTACAATACATTTGGGTGAATACAAAAGGTCGTAAATAATTTTGAAAAACAGGTGATGAATCCTATAAATATCGGCTTAAGTCATTTCTATTAAACTAATCATACTTTTTAAATTTTTAACGTTAAGTTCACATTATTTTACATCTAAAACACGTATTTACAATACATTTGGGTTAATACAAAAAATAGAAAAAAAATTTGTGAAAAAATTTGGTAAAAAATGGTTATAATTCCGCTAAATATCGTTTAAAGTCATTTGTATTGAACTAATCATACTTTTTATATTTTTATCGTTACGTTCACATAATTTTACATCTAAAACACGTCTTTACAATACATTTGGGTGAATATAAAAGGTCGTAAAAAAATTTTGAAAAACAGGTGATGAATCCGCTAAATATCGGCATAAGTCATTTCTATTAAGCTAATCATATTTTTTATATTTTTATCGTTAAGTTTACATTATTTTACATCTAAAACACGTCTTTACAATACATTTGGGTGAATACAAAAAATAGAAAAAAAATGTGTGAAAAAATTTGGTAAAAAATGGTTATAATTCCGCTAAATATCGTTTAAAGTCATTTGTATTGATCTAATTATACTTTTTATAGTTTTATCGTTAAGCTCACATTATTTTACATCTAAGACACGTCTATACAATACATTTGGGTGAATATAAAAGGTCGTAAAAAAATTTTGGAAAAAAAGGTGATGAATCCGCTAAATATCGTCTAAATTCATTTGTATTGAACTAATCATACTTTTTATATTTTTATCGTTAAGTTCACATTATTTTACATCTAAAACACGTATTTACAATACATTTGGGTGAATACAAAAAATAGAAAAAAAATTTGGTAAGAAATGTTGATAATTCCGCTAAATATCGTCTAAAGTCTTTTGTATTGAACTAATCATCTTTTTTATATTTTTATTGTTAAGTTCACATTATTTTACATCTAAAACACGTCTTAAAAATACATTTGGGTGAATACAAAAAATAGAAAAAAAATTTGGTAAAAAATGGCGATAATTCCGCTAAATATCGTCTAAAGTCATTTGTATAGAACTAATCATACTTTTTATATTTTTATCGTTAAGTTCACATAATTTTACATCTAAAACACGTCTTTACAATACATTTGGGTGAATATAAAAGGTCGTAAAAAAACTTTGAAAAACAGGTGATGAATCCGCTAAATATCATCTTAAGTCATTTCTATTAAACTAATCATACTTTTTATATTTTTAACGTTAAGTTCACATTATTTTATATCTAAAACACATATTTACAATACATGTGGGTGAATACTAAAAATAGAAAAAAAATTTGGGAAAAAATTTGGTAAAAAATGGTGATAATTCCGCTAAATATCGTTTAAAGTCATTTGTATTGAACTAATCATACTTTTTATATTTTTATCGTTACGTTCACATAATTTTACATCTAAAACACATATTTACAATACATTTGGGTGAATACTAAAAATAGAAAAAAAATTTGGGAAAAAATTTGGTAAAAAATGGTGATAATTCCGCTAAATATCGTTTAAAGTCATTTGTATTGATCTAATTATACTTTTTATAGTTTTATCGTTAAGCTCACATTATTTTACATCTAAGACACGTCTATACAATACATTTGGGTGAATATAAAAGGTCGTAAAAAAATTTTGGAAAAAAAGGTGATGAATCCGCTAAATATCGTCTAAATTCATTTGTATTGAACTAATCATACTTTTTATATTTTTATCGTTAAGTTCACATTATTTTACATCTAAAACACGTATTTACAATACATTTGGGTGAATACAAAAAATAGAAAAAAAATTTGGTAAGAAATGTTGATAATTCCGCTAAATATCGTCTAAAGTCTTTTGTATTGAACTAATCATCTTTTTTATATTTTTATTGTTAAGTTCACATTATTTTACATCTAAAACACGTCTTAAAAATACATTTGGGTGAATACAAAAAATAGAAAAAAAATTTGGTAAAAAATGGCGATAATTCCGCTAAATATCGTCTAAAGTCATTTGTATAGAACTAATCATACTTTTTATATTTTTATCGTTAAGTTCACATAATTTTACATCTAAAACACGTCTTTACAATACATTTGGGTGAATATAAAAGGTCGTAAAAAAACTTTGAAAAACAGGTGATGAATCCGCTAAATATCATCTTAAGTCATTTCTATTAAACTAATCATACTTTTTATATTTTTAACGTTAAGTTCACATTATTTTATATCTAAAACACATATTTACAATACATGTGGGTGAATACTAAAAATAGAAAAAAAATTTGGGAAAAAATTTGGTAAAAAATGGTGATAATTCCGCTAAATATCGTTTAAAGTCATTTGTATTGAACTAATCATACTTTTTATATTTTTATCGTTACGTTCACATAATTTTACATCTAAAACACATATTTACAATACATTTGGGTGAATACAAAAAATAGAAAAAAAATTTGGTAAGAAATGTTGATAATTCCGCTAAATATCGTCTAAAGTCTTTTGTATTGAACTAATCATCTTTTTTATATTTTTATTGTTAAGTTCACATTATTTTACATCTAAAACACGTCTTAAAAATACATTTGGGTGAATACAAAAAATAGAAAAAAAATTTGGTAAAAAATGGCGATAATTCCGCTAAATATCGTCTAAAGTCATTTGTATAGAACTAATCATACTTTTTATATTTTTATCGTTAAGTTCACATAATTTTACATCTAAAACACGTCTTTACAATACATTTGGGTGAATATAAAAGGTCGTAAAAAAACTTTGAAAAACAGGTGATGAATCCGCTAAATATCATCTTAAGTCATTTCTATTAAACTAATCATACTTTTTATATTTTTAACGTTAAGTTCACATTATTTTACATCTAAAACACATATTTACAATACATTTGGGTGAATACTAAAAATAGAAAAAAAATTTGGTAAAAAATGGTGATAATTCCGCTAAATATCGTTTAAAGTCATTTGTATTGAACTAATCATACTTTTTATATTTTTATCGTTACGTTCACATAATTTTACATCTAAAACACGTCTTAACAATACATTTGGGTGAATACAAAAAATAGAAAAAAAATTTGGTAAGAAATGTTGATAATTCCGCTAAATATCGTCTAAAGTCGTTTTTATTGAACTAATCATCTTTTTTATATTTTTATCGTTAAGTTCACATTATTTTACATCTAAAACACGTCTTAACAATACATTTGGGTGAATACAAAAAATAGAAAAAAAATTTGGTAAAAAATGGAGATAATTCCGCTAAATATCGTCTAAAGTCATTTGTATAGAACTAATCATACTTTTTATAGTTTTATCGTTAAGTTCACATTATTTTACATCTAAAACTCGTCTTTACAATACATTTGGGTGAATACAAAAGGTCGTAAATAATTTTGAAAAACAGGTGATGAATCCTATAAATATCGGCTTAAGTCATTTCTATTAAACTAATCATACTTTTTAAATTTTTAACGTTAAGTTCACATTATTTTACATCTAAAACACGTATTTACAATACATTTGGGTTAATACAAAAAATAGAAAAAAAATTTGTGAAAAAATTTGGTAAAAAATGGTTATAATTCCGCTAAATATCGTTTAAAGTCATTTGTATTGAACTAATCATACTTTTTATATTTTTGTCGTTACGTTCACATAATTTTACATCTAAAACACGCCTTTACAATACATTTGGGTGAATATAAAAGGTCGTAAAAAAATTTTGAAAAACAGGTGATGAATCCGCTAAATATCGGCATAAGTCATTTCTATTAAGCTAATCATACTTTTTATATTTTTATCGTTAAGTTTACATTATTTTACATCTAAAACACGTCTTTACAATACATTTGGGTGAATACAAAAAATAGAAAAAAAATGTGTGAAAAAATTTGGTAAAAAATGGTTATAATTCCGCTAAATATCGTTTAAAGTCATTTTTATGATCTAATTATACTTTTTATAGTTTTATCGTTAAGCTCACATTATTTTACATCTAAGACACGTCTATACAATACATTTGGGTGAATATAAAAGGTCGTAAAAAAATTTTGGAAAAAAAGGTGATGAATCCGCTAAATATCGTCTAAATTCATTTGTATTGAACTAATCATACTTTTTATATTTTTATCGTTAAGTTCACATTATTTTACATCTAAAACACGTATTTACAATACATTTGGGTGAATACAAAAAATAGAAAAAAAATTTGGTAAGAAATGTTGATAATTCCGCTAAATATCGTCTAAAGTCTTTTGTATTGAACTAATCATCTTTTTTATATTTTTATTGTTAAGTTCACATTATTTTACATCTAAAACAAGTCTTAAAAATACATTTGGGTGAATACAAAAAATAGAAAAAAAATTTGGTAAAAAATGGCGATAATTCCGCTAAATATCGTCTAAAGTCATTTGTATAGAACTAATCATACTTTTTATATTTTTATCGTTAAGTTCACATAATTGTACATCTAAAACACGTCTTTACAATACATTTGGGTGAATATAAAAGGTCGTAAAAAAACTTTGAAAAACAGGTGATGAATCCGCTAAATATCATCTTAAGTCATTTCTATTAAACTAATCATACTTTTTATATTTTTAACGTTAAGTTCACATTATTTTACATCTAAAACACATATTTACAATACATTTGGGTGAATACTAAAAATAGAAAAAAAATTTGGTAAAAAATGGTGATAATTCCGCTAAATATCGTTTAAAGTCATTTGTATTGAACTAATCATACTTTTTATATTTTTATCGTTACGTTCACATAATTTTACATCTAAAACACGTCTTAACAATTCATTTGGGTGAATACAAAAAATAGAAAAAAAATTTGGTAAGAAATGTTGATAATTCCGCTAAATATCGTCTAAAGTCGTTTTTATTGAACTAATCATCTTTTTTATATTTTTATCGTTAAGTTCACATTATTTTACATCTAAAACACGTCTTAACAATACATTTGGGTGAATACAAAAAATAGAAAAAAAATTTGGTAAAAAATGGCGATAATTCCGCTAAATATCGTCTAAAGTCATTTGTATAGAACTAATCATACTTTTTATAGTTTTATCGTTAAGTTCACATTATTTTACATCTAAAACTCGTCTTTACAATACATTTGGGTGAATACAAAAGGTCGTAAATAATTTTGAAAAACAGGTGATGAATCCTATAAATATCGGCTTAAGTCATTTCTATTAAACTAATCATACTTTTTAAATTTTTAACGTTAAGTTCACATTATTTTACATCTAAAACACGTATTTACAATACATTTGGGTTAATACAAAAAATAGAAAAAAAATTTGTGAAAAAATTTGGTAAAAAATGGTTATAATTCCGCTAAATATCGTTTAAAGTCATTTGTATTGAACTAATCATACTTTTTATATTTTTATCGTTACGTTCACATAATTTTACATCTAAAACACGTCTTTACAATACATTTGGGTGAATATAAAAGGTCGTAAAAAAATTTTGAAAAACAGGTGATGAATCCGCTAAATATCGGCATAAGTCATTTCTATTAAGCTAATCATACTTTTTATATTTTTATCGTTAAGTTTACATTATTTTACATCTAAAACACGTCTTTACAATACATTTGGGTGAATACAAAAAATAGAAAAAAAATGTGTGAAAAAATTTGGTAAAAAATGGTTATAATTCCGCTAAATATCGTTTAAAGTCATTTGTATTGATCTAATTATACTTTTTATAGTTTTATCGTTAAGCTCACATTATTTTACATCTAAGACACGTCTATACAATACATTTGGGTGAATATAAAAGGTCGTAAAAAAATTTTGGAAAAAAAGGTGATGAATCCGCTAAATATCGTCTAAATTCATTTGTATTGAACTAATCATACTTTTTATATTTTTATCGTTAAGTTCACATTATTTTACATCTAAAACACGTATTTACAATACATTTGGGTGAATACAAAAAATAGAAAAAAAATTTGGTAAGAAATGTTGATAATTCCGCTAAATATCGTCTAAAGTCTTTTGTATTGAACTAATCATCTTTTTTATATTTTTATTGTTAAGTTCACATTATTTTACATCTAAAACACGTCTTAAAAATACATTTGGGTGAATACAAAAAATAGAAAAAAAATTTGGTAAAAAATGGCGATAATTCCGCTAAATATCGTCTAAAGTCATTTGTATAGAACTAATCATACTTTTTATATTTTTATCGTTAAGTTCACATAATTTTACATCTAAAACACGTCTGTACAATACATTTGGGTGAATATAAAAGGTCGTAAAAAAACTTTGAAAAACAGGTGATGAATCCGCTAAATATCATCTTAAGTCATTTCTATTAAACTAATCATACTTTTTATATTTTTAACGTTAAGTTCACATTATTTTACATCTAAAACACATATTTACAATACATTTGGGTGAATACTAAAAATAGAAAAATAATTTGGTAAAAAATGGTGATAATTCCGCTAAATATCGTTTAAAGTCATTTGTATTGAACTAATCATACTTTTTATATTTTTATCGTTACGTTCACATAATTTTACATCTAAAACACGTCTTAACAATACATTTGGGTGAATACAAAAAATAGAAAAAAAATTTGGTAAGAAATGTTGATAATTCCGCTAAATATCGTCTAAAGTCGTTTTTATTGAACTAATCATCTTTTTTATATTTTTATCGTTAAGTTCACATTATTTTACATCTAAAACACGTCTTAACAATACATTTGGGTGAATACAAAAAATAGAAAAAAAATTTGGTAAAAAATGGCGATAATTCCGCTAAATATCGTCTAAAGTCATTTGTATAGAACTAATCATACTTTTTATAGTTTTATCGTTAAGTTCACATTATTTTACATCTAAAACTCGTCTTTACAATACATTTGGGTGAATACAAAAGGTCGTAAATAATTTTGAAAAACAGGTGATGAATCCTATAAATATCGGCTTAAGTCATTTCTATTAAACTAATCATACTTTTTAAATTTTTAACGTTAAGTTCACATTATTTTACATCTAAAACACGTATTTACAATACATTTGGGTTAATACAAAAAATAGAAAAAAAATTTGTGAAAAAATTTGGTAAAAAATGGTTATAATTCCGCTAAATATCGTTTAAAGTCATTTGTATTGAACTAATCATACTTTTTATATTTTTATCGTTACGTTCACATAATTTTACATCTAAAACACGTCTTTACAATACATTTGGGTGAATATAAAAGGTCGTAAAAAAATTTTGAAAAACAGGTGATGAATCCGCTAAATATCGGCATAAGTCATTTCTATTAAGCTAATCATACTTTTTATATTTTTATCGTTAAGTTTACATTATTTTACATCTAAAACACGTCTTTACAATACATTTGGGTGAATACAAAAAATAGAAAAAAAATTTGTGAAAAAATTTGGTAAAAAATGGTTATAATTCCGCTAAATATCGTTTAAAGTCATTTGTATTGATCTAATTATACTTTTTATAGTTTTATCGTTAAGCTCACATTATTTTACATCTAAGACACGTCTATACAATACATTTGGGTGAATATAAAAGGTCGTAAAAAAATTTTGGAAAAAAAGGTGATGAATCCGCTAAATATCGTCTAAATTCATTTGTATTGAACTAATCATACTTTTTATATTTTTATCGTTAAGTTCACATTATTTTACATCTAAAACACGTATTTACAATACATTTGGGTGAATACAAAAAATAGAAAAAAAATTTGGTAAGAAATGTTGATAATTCCGCTAAATATCGTCTAAAGTCTTTTGTATTGAACTAATCATCTTTTTTATATTTTTATTGTTAAGTTCACATTATTTTACATCTAAAACACGTCTTAAAAATACATTTGGGTGAATACAAAAAATAGAAAAAAAATTTGGTAAAAAATGGCGATAATTCCGCTAAATATCGTCTAAAGTCATTTGTATAGAACTAATCATACTTTTTATATTTTTATCGTTAAGTTCACATAATTTTACATCTAAAACACATATTTACAATACATTTGGGTGAATACTAAAAATAGAGAAAAAATTTGGTAAAAAATGGTGATAATTCCGCTAAATATCGTTTAAAGTCATTTGTATTGAACTAATCATACTTTTTATATTTTTATCGTTACGTTCACATAATTTTACATCTAAAACACATATTTACAATACATTTGGGTGAATACTAAAAATAGAAAAAAAATTTGGGAAAAAATTTGGTAAAAAATGGTGATAATTCCGCTAAATATCGTCTAAAGTCTTTTGTATTGAACTAATTATCTTTTTTATATTTTTATTGTTAAGTTCACATTATTTTACATCTAAAACACGTCTTAACAATACATTTGGGTGAATACAAAAAATAGAAAAAAAAATTGGTAAAAAATGGCGATAATTCCGCTAAATATCGTCTAAAGTCATTTGTATAGAACTAATCATACTTTTTATATTTTTATCGTTAAGTTCACATTATTTTACATCTAAAACACGTATTTACAATACATTTGGGTGAATACAAAAAATAGAAAAAAAATTTGGTAAAAAATGGTGATAATTCCGCTAAATATCGTTTAAAGTCATTTGTATTGAACTAATCATCTTTTTTATATTTTTATCGTTAAGTTCACATTATTTTACATCTAAAACACGTCTTTACAATACATTTGGGTGAATACAAAAGGTCGTAAATAATTTTGAAAAACAGGTGATGAATCCTATAAATATCGGCTTAAGTCATTTCTATTAAACTAATCATACTTTTTAAATTTTTAACGTTAAGTTCACATTATTTTACATCTAAAACACGTATTTACAATACATTTGGGTTAACACAAAAAATAGAAAAAAAATTTGTGAAAAAATTTGGTAAAAAATGGTTATAATTCCGCTAAATATCGTTTAAAGTCATTTGTATTGAACTAATCATACTTTTTATATTTTTATCGTTACGTTCACATAATTTTACATCTAAAACACGTCTTTACAATACATTTGGGTGAATATAAAAGGTCGTAAAAAAATTTTGAAAAACAGGTGATGAATCCGCTAAATATCGGCATAAGTCATTTCTATTAAGCTAATCATACTTTTTATATTTTTATCGTTAAGTTTACATTATTTTACATCTAAAACACGTCTTTACAATACATTTGGGTGAATACAAAAAATAGAAAAAAAATTTGTGAAAAAATTTGGCAAAAAATGGTGATAATTCCGTTAAATATCGTTTAAAGTCATTAGTATTGAACTAATCATACTTTTTATATTTTTTCGTTAAGTTCACATTATTTTACATCTAAAACACATATTTACAATACATTTGGGTGAATACTAAAAATAGAAAAAAAATTTGGGAAAAAATTTGGTAAAAAATGGTGATAATTCCGCTAAATATCGTTTAAAGTCATTTGTATTGAACTAATCATACTTTTTATATTTTTATCGTTACGTTCACATAATTTTACATCTAAAACACGTCTTAACAATACATTTGGGTGAATACAAAAAATAGAAAAAAAATTTGGTAAGAAATGTTGATAATTCCGCTAAATATCGGCTTAAGTCATTTCTATTAAACTAATCATACTTTTTAAATTTTTAATGTTAATTTCACATTATTTTACATCTAAAACACGTCTTTACAATACATTTGGGTGAATACAAAAAATAGAAAAAAAATTTGTGAAAAAATTTGGCAAAAAATGGTGATAATTCCGTTAAATATCGTTTAAAGTCATTAGTATTGAACTAATCATACTTTTTATATTTTTATCGTTAAGTTCACATAATTTTACATCTAAAACACGTCTTTACAATACATTTGGGTGAATATAAAAGGTCGTAAAAAAATTTTGAAATACAGGTGATGAATCCGCAAAATATCGTCTTAAGTCATTTCTATTAAACTAATCATACTTTTTATATTTTTAACGTTAAGTTCACATAATTTTACATCAAAAACACGTCTTTACAATACATTTGGGTGAATACAAAAAATAGAAAAAAAATTTGGTAAAAAATGGTGATAATTCCGTTAAATATCGTTTATATTCATTTGTATTGAACTAATCATACTTTTTATATTTTTATCGTTAAGTTCACATAATTTTACATCTAAAACACGTCTTTTCAATACATTTGGGTGAATATAAAAGGTCGTAAAAAAATTTTGAAATACAGGTGATGAATCCGCTAAATATCGTCTTAAGTCATTTCTATTAATTTAATCATACTTTTTATATTTTTAACGTTAAGTTCACATTGTTTTACATCTAAAACACGTGTTTACAATAAATTTGGGTGAATACAAAAAATAGAAAAAAAATTTGTGAAAAAATTTGGTAAAAAGTGGTTATAATTCCGCTAAATATCGTTTAAAGTCATTTGTATTGATCTAATTATACTTTTTATAGTTTTATCGTTAAGCTCACATTATTTTACATCTAAGACACGTCTATACAATACATTTGGGTGAATATAAAAGGTCGTAAAAAAATTTTGGAAAAAAAGGTGATGAATCCGCTAAATATTGTCTAAATTCATTTGTATTGAACTAATCATACTTTTTATATTTTTATCCTTAAGTTCACATTATTTTACATCTAAAACACGTATTTACAATACATTTGGGTGAATACAAAAAATAGAAAAAAAATTTGGTAAGAAATGTTGATAATTCCGCTAAATATCGTCTAAAGTCTTTTGTATTGAACTAATCATCTTTTTTATATTTTTATTGTTAAGTTCACATTATTTTACATCTAAAACACGTCTTAACAATACATTTGGGTGAATACAAAAAATAGAAAAAAAATTTGGTAAAAAATGGCGATAATTCCGCTAAATATCGTCTAAAGTCATTTGTATAGAACTAATCATACTTTTTATATTTTTATCGTTAAGTTCACATAATTTTACATCTAAAACACGTCTTTACAATACATTTGGGTGAATATAAAAGGTCATAAAAAAACTTTGAAAAACAGGTGATGAATCCGCTAAATATCATCTTAAGTCATTTCTATTAAACTAATCATACTTTTTATATTTTTAACGTTAAGTTCACATTATTTTACATCTAAAACACATATTTACAATACATTTGGGTGAATACTAAAAATAGAAAAAAAATTTGGTAAAAAACGGTGATAATTCCGCTAAATATCGTTTAAAGTCATTTGTATTGAACTAATCATACTTTTTATATTTTTATCGTTACGTTCACATAATTTTACATCTAAAACACGTCTTAACAATACATTTGGGTGAATACAAAAAATAGAAAAAAAAATTTGGTAAGAAATGTTGATAATTCCGCTAAATATCGTCTAAAGTCGTTTGTATTGAACTAATCATCTTTTTTATATTTTTATCGTTAAGTTCACATTATTTTACATCTAAAACACGTCTTAACAATACATTTGGGTGAATACAAAAAATAGAAATAAAATTTGGTAAAAAATGGCGATAATTCCGCTAAATATCGTCTAAAGTCATTTGTATAGAACTAATCATACTTTTTATAGTTTTATCGTTAAGTTCACATTATTTTACATCTAAAACACGTCTTTACAATACATTTGGGTGAATACAAAAGGTCGTAAATAATTTTGAAAAACAGGTGATGAATCCTATAAATATCGGCTTAAGTCATTTCTATTAAACTAATCATACTTTTTAAATTTTTAACGTTAAGTTCACATTATTTTACATCTAAAACACGTATTTACAATACATTTGGATTAATACAAAAAATAGAAAAAAAATTTGTGAAAAAATTTGGTAAAAAATGGTTATAATTCCGCTAAATATCGTTTAAAGTCATTTGTATTGAACTAATCATACTTTTTATATTTTTATCGTTACGTTCACATAATTTTACATCTAAAACACGTCTTTACAATACATTTGGGTGAATATAAAAGGTCGTAAAAAAATTTTGAAAAACATGTGATGAATCCGCTAAATATCGGCATAAGTCATTTCTATTAAGCTAATCATACTTTTTATATTTTTATCGTTAAGTTTACATTATTTTACATCTAAAACACGTCTTTACAATACATTTGGGTGAATACAAAAAATAGAAAAAAAATTTGTGAAAAAATTTGGTAAAAAATGGTTATAATTCCGCTAAATATCGTTTAAAGTCATTTGTATTGATCTAATTATACTTTTTATAGTTTTATCGTTAAGCTCACATTATTTTACATCTAAGACACGTCTATACAATACATTTGGGTGAATATAAAAGGTCGTAAAAAAATTTTGGAAAAAAAGGTGATGAATCCGATAAATATCGTCTAAATTCATTTGTATTGAACTAATCATACTTTTTATATTTTTATCGTTAAGTTCACATTATTTTACATCTAAAACACGTATTTACAATACATTTGGGTGAATACAAAAAATAGAAAAAAAATTTGGTAAGAAATGTTGATAATTCCGCTATATATCGACTAATGTCGTTTGTAATGAACTAATCATCTTTTTTATATTTTTATTGTTAAGTTCACATTATTTTACATCTAAAACACGTCTTTACAATACATTTGGGTGAATATAAAAGGTCGTAAAAAAACTTTGAAAAACAGGTGATGAATCCGCTAAATATCATCTTAAGTCATTTCTATTAAACTAATCATACTTTTTATATTTTTAACGTTAAGTTCATATTATTTTACATCTAAAACACATATTTACAATACATTTGGGTGAATACTAAAAATAGAAAAAAAATTTGGGAAAAAATTTGGTAAAAAATGGTGATAATTCCGCTAAATATCGTTTAAAGTCATTTGTATTGAACTAATCATACTTTTTATATTTTTATCGTTACATTCACATAATTTTACATCTAAAACACATATCTACAATACATTTGGGTGAATACTAAAAATAGAAAAAAAATTTGGGAAAAAATTTGGTAAAAAATGGTGATAATTCCGCTAAATATCGTTTAAAGTCATTTGTATTGAACTAATCATACTTTTTATATTTTTATCGTTACGTTCACATAATTTTACATCTAAAACACGTCTTTACAATACATTTGGGTGAATATAAAAGGTCGTAAAAAAATTTTGAAAAACAGGTGATGAATCCGCTAAATATCGGCATAAGTCATTTCTATTAAGCTAATCATACTTTTTATATTTTTATCGTTAAGTTTACCTTATTTTACATCTAAAACACGTCTTTACAATAAATTTGGGTGAATACAAAAAATAGAAAAAAAATTTGTGAAAAAATTTGGTAAAAAATGGTTATAATTCCGCTAAATATCGTTTAAAGTCATTTGTATTGATCTAATTATACTTTTTATAGTTTTATCGTTAAGCTCACATTATTTTACATCTAAGACACGTCTATACAATACATTTGGGTGAATATAAAAGGTCGTAAAAAAATTTTGGAAAAAAAGGTGATGAATCCGATAAATATCGTCTAAATTCATTTGTATTGAACTAATCATACTTTTTATATTTTTATCGTTAAGTTCACATTATTTTACATCTAAAACACGTATTTACAATACATTTGGGTGAATACAAAAAATAGAAAAAAAATTTGGTAAGAAATGTTGATAATTCCGCTAAATATCGTCTAAAGTCGTTTGTAATGAACTAATCATCTTTTTTATATTTTTATTGTTAAGTTCACATTATTTTACATCAAAAACACGTCTTTACAATACATTTGGGTGAATACAAAAAATAGAAAAAAAATTTGGCAAAAAATGGTGATAATTCCGTTAAATATCGTTTAAAGTCATTAGTATTGAACTAATCATACTTTTTATATTTTTATCGTTAAGTTCACATAATTTTACATCTAAAACACGTCTTTACAATACATTTGGGTGAATATAAAAGGTCGTAAAAAAATTTTGAAATACAGGTGATGAATCCGCAAAATATCGTCTTAAGTCATTTCTATTAAACTAATCATACTTTTTATATTTTTAACGTTAAGTTCACATAATTTTACATCAAAAACACGTCTTTACAATACATTTGGGTGAATACAAAAAATAGAAAAAAAATTTGGTATAAAATGGTGATAATTCCGTTAAATATCGTTTAAAGTCATTTGTATTGAACTAATCATACTTTTTATATTTTTATCGTTAAGTTCACATAATTTTACATCTAAAACACGTCTTTTCAATACATTTGGGTGAATATAAAAGGTCGTAAAAAAATTTTGAAATACAGGTTATGAATCCGCTAAATATCGTCTTAAGTCATTTCTATTAATTTAATCATACTTTTTATATTTTTAACGTTAAGTTCACATTGTTTCACATCTAAAACACGTGTTTACAATACATTTGGGTGAATACAAAAAATAGAAAAACAATTTGGGAAAAAATTTGGTAAAAAATGGTGATTATTCCGCTAAATATCGTTTAAAGTCATTTGTATTGAACTAATCATACTTTTTATATTTTTATCGTTAAGTTCACATAATTTTACATCAAAATCACGTCTTTTCAATACATTTGAGTGAATACAAAAAATAGAAAAAAAATTTGGGAAAACATTTGGTAAAAAATGGTGATAATTCCGCTAAATATCGTTTAAAGTCATTTGTATTGAACTAATCATACTTTTTATATTTTTATCGTTAAGTTCACATAATTTTACATCTAAAACACGTCTTTACAATACATTTGGGTGAATATAAAAGGTCGTAAAAAAATTTTGAAATACAGGTGATGAATCCGCAAAATATCGTCTTATGTCATTTCTATTAAACTAATCATACTTTTTATATTTTTAACGTTAAGTTCACATAATTTTACATCAAAAACACGTCTTTACAATACATTTGGGTGAATACAAAAAATAGAAAAAAAATTTGGTAAAAAATGGTGATAATTCCGCTAAATATCGTTTAAAGTCATTTGTATTGAACCAATCATACTTTTTATATTTTTATCGTTAAGTTCACATAATTTTACATCTAAAACACGTCTTTTCAATACATTTGGGTGAATATAAAAGGTCGTAAAAAAATTTTGAAATACAGTTGATGAATCCGCTAAATATCGTCTTAAGTCATTTCTATTAATTTAATCATACTTTTTATATTTTTAACGTTAAGTTCACATAATTTTACATCTAAAACACGTCTTTACAATACATTTGGGTGAATATAAAAGGTCGTAAAAAAATTTTGAAATACAGGTTATGAATCCGCTAAATATCGTCTTAAGTCATTTCTATTAATTTAATCATACTTTTTATATTTTTAACGTTAAGTTCACATTGTTTCACATCTAAAACACGTGTTTACAATACATTTGGGTGAATACAAAAAATAGAAAAACAATTTGGGAAAAAATTTGGTAAAAAATGGTGATTATTCCGCTAAATATCGTTTAAAGTCATTTGTATTGAACTAATCATACTTTTTATATTTTTATCGTTAAGTTCACATAATTTTACATCAAAATCACGTCTTTTCAATACATTTGAGTGAATACAAAAAATAGAAAAAAAATTTGGGAAAACATTTGGTAAAAAATGGTGATAATTCCGCTAAATATCATCTTAAGTCATTTCTATTAAACTAATCATACTTTTTAAATTTTTAACGTTAATTTCACATTATTTTACATCTAAAACACGTCTTTACAATACATTTGGGTGAATACAAAAAATAGAAAAAAAATTTGTGAAAAAATTTGGCAAAAAATGGTGATAATTCCGTTAAATATCGTTTAAAGTCATTAGTATTGAACTAATCATACTTTTTATATTTTTTCGTTAAGTTCACATTATTTTACATCTAAAACACATATTTACAATACATTTGGGTGAATACTAAAAATAGAAAAAAAATTTGGGAAAAAATTTGGTAAAAAATGGTGATAATTCCGCTAAATATCGTTTAAAGTCATTTGTATTGAACTAATCATACTTTTTATATTTTTATCGTTACGTTCACATAATTTTACATCTAAAACACGTCTTAACAATACATTTGGGTGAATACAAAAAATAGAAAAAAAATTTGGTAAGAAATGTTGATAATTCCGCTAAATATCGGCTTAAGTCATTTCTATTAAACTAATCATACTTTTTAAATTTTTAATGTTAATTTCACATTATTTTACATCTAAAACACGTCTTTACAATACATTTGGGTGAATACAAAAAATAGAAAAAAAATTTGTGAAAAAATTTGGCAAAAAATGGTGATAATTCCGTTAAATATCGTTTAAAGTCATTAGTATTGAACTAATCATACTTTTTATATTTTTATCGTTAAGTTCACATAATTTTACATCTAAAACACGTCTTTACAATACATTTGGGTGAATATAAAAGGTCGTAAAAAAATTTTGAAATACAGGTGATGAATCCGCAAAATATCGTCTTAAGTCATTTCTATTAAACTAATCATACTTTTTATATTTTTAACGTTAAGTTCACATAATTTTACATCAAAAACACGTCTTTACAATACATTTGGGTGAATACAAAAAATAGAAAAAAAATTTGGTAAAAAATGGTGATAATTCCGTTAAATATCGTTTATATTCATTTGTATTGAACTAATCATACTTTTTATATTTTTATCGTTAAGTTCACATAATTTTACATCTAAAACACGTCTTTTCAATACATTTGGGTGAATATAAAAGGTCGTAAAAAAATTTTGAAATACAGGTGATGAATCCGCTAAATATCGTCTTAAGTCATTTCTATTAATTTAATCATACTTTTTATATTTTTAACGTTAAGTTCACATTGTTTTACATCTAAAACACGTGTTTACAATAAATTTGGGTGAATACAAAAAATAGAAAAAAAATTTGTGAAAAAATTTGGTAAAAAGTGGTTATAATTCCGCTAAATATCGTTTAAAGTCATTTGTATTGATCTAATTATACTTTTTATAGTTTTATCGTTAAGCTCACATTATTTTACATCTAAGACACGTCTATACAATACATTTGGGTGAATATAAAAGGTCGTAAAAAAATTTTGGAAAAAAAGGTGATGAATCCGCTAAATATTGTCTAAATTCATTTGTATTGAACTAATCATACTTTTTATATTTTTATCGTTAAGTTCACATTATTTTACATCTAAAACACGTATTTACAATACATTTGGGTGAATACAAAAAATAGAAAAAAAATTTGGTAAGAAATGTTGATAATTCCGCTAAATATCGTCTAAAGTCTTTTGTATTGAACTAATCATCTTTTTTATATTTTTATTGTTAAGTTCACATTATTTTACATCTAAAACACGTCTTAACAATACATTTGGGTGAATACAAAAAATAGAAAAAAAATTTGGTAAAAAATGGCGATAATTCCGCTAAATATCGTCTAAAGTCATTTGTATAGAACTAATCATACTTTTTATATTTTTATCGTTAAGTTCACATAATTTTACATCTAAAACACGTCTTTACAATACATTTGGGTGAATATAAAAGGTCATAAAAAAACTTTGAAAAACAGGTGATGAATCCGCTAAATATCATCTTAAGTCATTTCTATTAAACTAATCATACTTTTTATATTTTTAACGTTAAGTTCACATTATTTTACATCTAAAACACATATTTACAATACATTTGGGTGAATACTAAAAATAGAAAAAAAATTTGGTAAAAAACGGTGATAATTCCGCTAAATATCGTTTAAAGTCATTTGTATTGAACTAATCATACTTTTTATATTTTTATCGTTACGTTCACATAATTTTACATCTAAAACACGTCTTAACAATACATTTGGGTGAATACAAAAAATAGAAAAAAAAATTTGGTAAGAAATGTTGATAATTCCGCTAAATATCGTCTAAAGTCGTTTGTATTGAACTAATCATCTTTTTTATATTTTTATCGTTAAGTTCACATTATTTTACATCTAAAACACGTCTTAACAATACATTTGGGTGAATACAAAAAATAGAAATAAAATTTGGTAAAAAATGGCGATAATTCCGCTAAATATCGTCTAAAGTCATTTGTATAGAACTAATCATACTTTTTATAGTTTTATCGTTAAGTTCACATTATTTTACATCTAAAACACGTCTTTACAATACATTTGGGTGAATACAAAAGGTCGTAAATAATTTTGAAAAACAGGTGATGAATCCTATAAATATCGGCTTAAGTCATTTCTATTAAACTAATCATACTTTTTAAATTTTTAACGTTAAGTTCACATTATTTTACATCTAAAACACGTATTTACAATACATTTGGATTAATACAAAAAATAGAAAAAAAATTTGTGAAAAAATTTGGTAAAAAATGGTTATAATTCCGCTAAATATCGTTTAAAGTCATTTGTATTGAACTAATCATACTTTTTATATTTTTATCGTTACGTTCACATAATTTTACATCTAAAACACGTCTTTACAATACATTTGGGTGAATATAAAAGGTCGTAAAAAAATTTTGAAAAACATGTGATGAATCAGCTAAATATCGGCATAAGTCATTTCTATTAAGCTAATCATACTTTTTATATTTTTATCGTTAAGTTTACATTATTTTACATCTAAAACACGTCTTTACAATACATTTGGGTGAATACAAAAAATAGAAAAAAAATTTGTGAAAAAATTTGGTAAAAAATGGTTATAATTCCGCTAAATATCGTTTAAAGTCATTTGTATTGATCTAATTATACTTTTTATAGTTTTATCGTTAAGCTCACATTATTTTACATCTAAGACACGTCTATACAATACATTTGGGTGAATATAAAAGGTCGTAAAAAAATTTTGGAAAAAAAGGTGATGAATCCGATAAATATCGTCTAAATTCATTTGTATTGAACTAATCATACTTTTTATATTTTTATCGTTAAGTTCACATTATTTTACATCTAAAACACGTATTTACAATACATTTGGGTGAATACAAAAAATAGAAAAAAAATTTGGTAAGAAATGGTTATAATTCCGCTAAATATCGTTTAAAGTCATTTGTATTGATCTAATTATACTTTTTATAGTTTTATCGTTAAGCTCACATTATTTTACATCTAAGACACGTCTATACAATACATTTGGGTGAATATAAAAGGTCGTAAAAAAATTTTGGAAAAAAAGGTGATGAATCCGATAAATATCGTCTAAATTCATTTGTATTGAACTAATCATACTTTTTATATTTTTATCGTTAAGTTCACATTATTTTACATCTAAAACACGTATTTACAATACATTTGGGTGAATACAAAAAATAGAAAAAAAATTTGGTAAGAAATGTTGATAATTCCGCTAAATATCGTCTAAAGTCGTTTGTAATGAACTAATCATCTTTTTTATATTTTTATTGTTAAGTTCACATTATTTTACATCAAAAACACGTCTTTACAATACATTTGGGTGAATACAAAAAATAGAAAAAAAATTTGGCAAAAAATGGTGATAATTCCGTTAAATATCGTTTAAAGTCATTAGTATTGAACTAATCATACTTTTTATATTTTTATCGTTAAGTTCACATAATTTTACATCTAAAACACGTCTTTACAATACATTTGGGTGAATATAAAAGGTCGTAAAAAAATTTTGAAATACAGGTGATGAATCCGCAAAATATCGTCTTAAGTCATTTCTATTAAACTAATCATACTTTTTATATTTTTAACGTTAAGTTCACATAATTTTACATCAAAAACACGTCTTTACAATACATTTGGGTGAATACAAAAAATAGAAAAAAAATTTGGTATAAAATGGTGATAATTCCGTTAAATATCGTTTAAAGTCATTTGTATTGAACTAATCATACTTTTTATATTTTTATCGTTAAGTTCACATAATTTTACATCTAAAACACGTCTTTTCAATACATTTGGGTGAATATAAAAGGTCGTAAAAAAATTTTGAAATACAGGTTATGAATCCGCTAAATATCGTCTTAAGTCATTTCTATTAATTTAATCATACTTTTTATATTTTTAACGTTAAGTTCACATTGTTTCACATCTAAAACACGTGTTTACAATACATTTGGGTGAATACAAAAAATAGAAAAACAATTTGGGAAAAAATTTGGTAAAAAATGGTGATTATTCCGCTAAATATCGTTTAAAGTCATTTGTATTGAACTAATCATACTTTTTATATTTTTATCGTTAAGTTCACATAATTTTACATCAAAATCACGTCTTTTCAATACATTTGAGTGAATACAAAAAATAGAAAAAAAATTTGGGAAAACATTTGGTAAAAAATGGTGATAATTCCGCTAAATATAGTTTAAAGTCATTTGTATTGAACTAATCATACTTTTTATATTTTTATCGTTAAGTTCACATAATTTTACATCTAAAACACGTCTTTACAATACATTTGGGTGAATATAAAAGGTCGTAAAAAAATTTTGAAATACAGGTGATGAATCCGCAAAATATCGTCTTATGTCATTTCTATTAAACTAATCATACTTTTTATATTTTTAACGTTAAGTTCACATAATTTTACATCAAAAACACGTCTTTACAATACATTTGGGTGAATACAAAAAATAGAAAAAAAATTTGGTAAAAAATGGTGATAATTCCGCTAAATATCGTTTAAAGTCATTTGTATTGAACCAATCATACTTTTTATATTTTTATCGTTAAGTTCACATAATTTTACATCTAAAACACGTCTTTTCAATACATTTGGGTGAATATAAAAGGTCGTAAAAAAATTTTGAAATACAGTTGATGAATCCGCTAAATATCGTCTTAAGTCATTTCTATTAATTTAATCATACTTTTTATATTTTTAACGTTAAGTTCACATAATTTTACATCTAAAACACGTCTTTACAATACATTTGGGTGAATATAAAAGGTCGTAAAAAAATTTTGAAATACAGGTTATGAATCCGCTAAATATCGTCTTAAGTCATTTCTATTAATTTAATCATACTTTTTATATTTTTAACGTTAAGTTCACATTGTTTCACATCTAAAACACGTGTTTACAATACATTTGGGTGAATACAAAAAATAGAAAAACAATTTGGGAAAAAATTTGGTAAAAAATGGTGATTATTCCGCTAAATATCGTTTAAAGTCATTTGTATTGAACTAATCATACTTTTTATATTTTTATCGTTAAGTTCACATAATTTTACATCAAAATCACGTCTTTTCAATACATTTGAGTGAATACAAAAAATAGAAAAAAAATTTGGGAAAACATTTGGTAAAAAATGGTGATAATTCCGCTAAATATCGTTTAAAGTCATTTGTATTGAACTAATCATACTTTTTATATTTTTATCGTTAAGTTCACATAATTTTACATCTAAAACACGTCTTTACAATACATTTGGGTGAATATAAAAGGTCGTAAAAAAATTTTGAAATACAGGTGATGAATCCGCAAAATATCGTCTTATGTCATTTCTATTAAACTAATCATACTTTTTATATTTTTAACGTTAAGTTCACATAATTTTACATCAAAAACACGTCTTTACAATACATTTGGGTGAATACAAAAAATAGAAAAAAAATTTGGTAAGAAATGTTGATAATTCCGCTATATATCGACTAATGTCGTTTGTAATGAACTAATCATCTTTTTTATATTTTTATTGTTAAGTTCACATTATTTTACATCTAAAACACGTCTTTACAATACATTTGGGTGAATATAAAAGGTCGTAAAAAAACTTTGAAAAACAGGTGATGAATCCGCTAAATATCATCTTAAGTCATTTCTATTAAACTAATCATACTTTTTATATTTTTAACGTTAAGTTCATATTATTTTACATCTAAAACACATATTTACAATACATTTGGGTGAATACTAAAAATAGAAAAAAAATTTGGGAAAAAATTTGGTAAAAAATGGTGATAATTCCGCTAAATATCGTTTAAAGTCATTTGTATTGAACTAATCATACTTTTTATATTTTTATCGTTACATTCACATAATTTTACATCTAAAACACATATCTACAATACATTTGGGTGAATACTAAAAATAGAAAAAAAATTTGGGAAAAAATTTGGTAAAAAATGGTGATAATTCCGCTAAATATCGTTTAAAGTCATTTGTATTGAACTAATCATACTTTTTATATTTTTATCGTTACGTTCACATAATTTTACATCTAAAACACGTCTTTACAATACATTTGGGTGAATATAAAAGGTCGTAAAAAAATTTTGAAAAACAGGTGATGAATCCGCTAAATATCGGCATAAGTCATTTCTATTAAGCTAATCATACTTTTTATATTTTTATCGTTAAGTTTACCTTATTTTACATCTAAAACACGTCTTTACAATAAATTTGGGTGAATACAAAAAATAGAAAAAAAATTTGTGAAAAAATTTGGTAAAAAATGGTTATAATTCCGCTAAATATCGTTTAAAGTCATTTGTATTGATCTAATTATACTTTTTATAGTTTTATCGTTAAGCTCACATTATTTTACATCTAAGACACGTCTATACAATACATTTGGGTGAATATAAAAGGTCGTAAAAAAATTTTGGAAAAAAAGGTGATGAATCCGATAAATATCGTCTAAATTCATTTGTATTGAACTAATCATACTTTTTATATTTTTATCGTTAAGTTCACATTATTTTACATCTAAAACACGTATTTACAATACATTTGGGTGAATACAAAAAATAGAAAAAAAATTTGGTAAGAAATGTTGATAATTCCGCTAAATATCGTCTAAAGTCGTTTGTAATGAACTAATCATCTTTTTTATATTTTTATTGTTAAGTTCACATTATTTTACATCTAAAACACGTCTTAACAATACATTTGGGTGAATACAAAAAATAGAAAAAAAATTTGGTAAGAAATGTTGATAATTCCGCTAAATATCGGCTTAAGTCATTTCTATTAAACTAATCATACTTTTTAAATTTTTAACGTTCATTTCACATTATTTTACATCTAAAACACGTCTTTACAATACATTTGGGTGAATACAAAAAATAGAAAAAAAATTTGTGAAAAAATTTGGCAAAAAATGGTGATAATTCCGTTAAATATCGTTTAAATTCATTAGTATTGAACTAATCATACTTTTTATATTTTTATCGTTAAGTTCACATAATTTTACATCTAAAACACGTCTTTACAATACATTTGGGTGAATATAAAAGGTCGTAAAAAAATTTTGAAAAACAGGTGATGAATCCGCTAAATATCGGCATAAGTCATTTCTATTAAGCTAATCATACTTTTTATATTTTTATCGTTAAGTTTACCTTATTTTACATCTAAAACACGTCTTTACAATAAATTTGGGTGAATACAAAAAATAGAAAAAAAATTTGTGAAAAAATTTGGTAAAAAATGGTTATAATTCCGCTAAATATCGTTTAAAGTCATTTGTATTGATCTAATTATACTTTTTATAGTTTTATCGTTAAGCTCACATTATTTTACATCTAAGACACGTCTATACAATACATTTGGGTGAATATAAAAGGTCGTAAAAAAATTTTGGAAAAAAAGGTGATGAATCCGATAAATATCGTCTAAATTCATTTGTATTGAACTAATCATACTTTTTATATTTTTATCGTTAAGTTCACATTATTTTACATCTAAAACACGTATTTACAATACATTTGGGTGAATACAAAAAATAGAAAAAAAATTTGGTAAGAAATGTTGATAATTCCGCTAAATATCGTCTAAAGTCGTTTGTAATGAACTAATCATCTTTTTTATATTTTTATTGTTAAGTTCACATTATTTTACATCTAAAACTCGTCTTTACAATACATTTGGGTGAATATAAAAGGTCGTAAAAAAATTTTGAAATACAGGTTATGAATCCGCTAAATATCGTCTTAAGTCATTTCTATTAATTTAATCATACTTTTTATATTTTTAACGTTAAGTTCACATTGTTTCACATCTAAAACACGTGTTTACAATACATTTGGGTGAATACAAAAAATAGAAAAACAATTTGGGAAAAAATTTGGTAAAAAATGGTGATAATTCCGTTAAATATCGTTTAAAGTCATTTGTATTGAACTAATCATACTTTTTATATTTTTATCGTTAAGTTCACATAATTTTACATCTAAAACACGTCTTTTCAATACATTTGGGTGAATATAAAAGGTCGTAAAAAAATTTTGAAATACAGGTTATGAATCCGCTAAATATCGTCTTAAGTCATTTCTATTAATTTAATCATACTTTTTATATTTTTAACGTTAAGTTCACATTGTTTCACATCTAAAACACGTGTTTACAATACATTTGGGTGAATACAAAAAATAGAAAAACAATTTGGGAAAAAATTTGGTAAAAAATGGTGATTATTCCGCTAAATATCGTTTAAAGTCATTTGTATTGAACTAATCATACTTTTTATATTTTTATCGTTAAGTTCACATAATTTTACATCAAAATCACGTCTTTTCAATACATTTGAGTGAATACAAAAAATAGAAAAAAAATTTGGGAAAACATTTGGTAAAAAATGGTGATAATTCCGCTAAATATCGTTTAAAGTCATTTGTATTGAACTAATCATACTTTTTATATTTTTATCGTTAAGTTCACATAATTTTACATCTAAAACACGTCTTTTCAATACATTTGGGTGAATATAAAAGGTCGTAAAAAAATTTTGAAATACAGGTTATGAATCCGCTAAATATCGTCTTAAGTCATTTCTATTAATTTAATCATACTTTTTATATTTTTAACGTTAAGTTCACATTGTTTCACATCTAAAACACGTGTTTACAATACATTTGGGTGAATACAAAAAATAGAAAAACAATTTGGGAAAAAATTTGGTAAAAAATGGTGATTATTCCGCTAAATATCGTTTAAAGTCATTTGTATTGAACTAATCATACTTTTTATATTTTTATCGTTAAGTTCACATAATTTTACATCAAAATCACGTCTTTTCAATACATTTGAGTGAATACAAAAAATAGAAAAAAAATTTGGGAAAACATTTGGTAAAAAATGGTGATAATTCCGCTAAATATCGTTTAAAGTCATTTGTATTGAACTAATCATACTTTTTATATTTTTATCGTTAATTTCACATAATTTTACATCTAAAACACGTCTTTACAATACATTTGGGTGAATATAAAAGGTCGTAAAAAAATTTTGAAATACAGGTGATGAATCCGCAAAATATCGTCTTATGTCATTTCTATTAAACTAATCATACTTTTTATATTTTTAACGTTAAGTTCACATAATTTTACATCAAAAACACGTCTTTACAATACATTTGGGTGAATACAAAAAATAGAAAAAAAATTTGGTAAAAAATGGTGATAATTCCGCTAAATATCGTTTAAAGTCATTTGTATTGAACCAATCATACTTTTTATATTTTTATCGTTAAGTTCACATAATTTTACATCTAAAACACGTCTTTTCAATACATTTGGGTGAATATAAAAGGTCGTAAAAAAATTTTGAAATACAGTTGATGAATCCGCTAAATATCGTCTTAAGTCATTTCTATTAATTTAATCATACTTTTTATATTTTTAACGTTAAGTTCACATAATTTTACATCTAAAACACGTCTTTACAATACATTTGGGTGAATATAAAAGGTCGTAAAAAAATTTTGGAAAAAATTTGGTAAAAAATGGTGATAATTCCGCTAAATATCGTTTAAAGTCATTTGTATTGAACTAATCATACTTTTTCTATTTTTATCGTTAAGTTCACATAATTTTACATCTAAAACACGTCTTTTCAATACATTTGGGTGAATATAAAAGGTCATAAAAAAATTTGGGAAAAAATTTGGTAAAAAATGGTGATAATTCCGCTAAATATCGTTTAAAGTCATTTGTATTGAACTAATCATACTTTTTATAGTTTTATCGTTAAGTTCACATTATTTTACATCTAACACGTCTTTACAATACATTTGGGTGAATACAAAAGGTCGTAAATAATTTTGAAAAACAGGTGATGAATCCGCAAAATATCGTCTTATGTCATTTCTATTAAACTAATCATACTTTTTATATTTTTAACGTTAAGTTCACATAATTTTACATCAAAAACACGTCTTTACAATACATTTGGGTGAATACAAAAAATAGAAAAAAAATTTGGTAAAAAATGGTGATAATTCCGCTAAATATCGTTTAAAGTCATTTGTATTGAACCAATCATACTTTTTATATTTTTATCGTTAAGTTCACATAATTTTACATCTAAAACACGTCTTTTCAATACATTTGGGTGAATATAAAAGGTCGTAAAAAAATTTTGAAATACAGTTGATGAATCCGCTAAATATCGTCTTAAGTCATTTCTATTAATTTAATCATACTTTTTATATTTTTAACGTTAAGTTCACATAATTTTACATCTAAAACACGTGTTTACAATACATTTGGGTGAATACAAAAAATAGAAAAAAAATTTGGGAAAACATTTGGTAAAAAATGGTGATAATTCCGCTAAATATCGTTTAAAGTCATTTGTATTGAACTAATCATACTTTTTATATTTTTATCGTTAAGTTCACATAATTTTACATCTAAAACACGTCTTTACAATACATTTGGGTGAATATAAAAGGTCGTAAAAAAATTTTGAAATACAGGTGATGAATCCGCAAAATATCGTCTTATGTCATTTCTATTAAACTAATCATACTTTTTATATTTTTAACGTTAAGTTCACATAATTTTACATCAAAAACACGTCTTTACAATACATTTGGGTGAATACAAAAAATAGAAAAAAAATTTGGTAAAAAATGGTGATAATTCCGCTAAATATCGTTTAAAGTCATTTGTATTGAACCAATCATACTTTTTATATTTTTATCGTTAAGTTCACATAATTTTACATCTAAAACACGTCTTTTCAATACATTTGGGTGAATATAAAAGGTCGTAAAAAAATTTTGAAATACAGTTGATGAATCCGCTAAATATCGTCTTAAGTCATTTCTATTAATTTAATCATACTTTTTATATTTTTAACGTTAAGTTCACATAATTTTACATCTAAAACACGTCTTTACAATACATTTGGGTGAATATAAAAGGTCGTAAAAAAATTTTGGAAAAAATTTGGTAAAAAATGGTGATAATTCCGCTAAATATCGTTTAAAGTCATTTGTATTGAACTAATCATACTTTTTCTATTTTTATCGTTAAGTTCACATAATTTTACATCTAAAACACGTCTTTTCAATACATTTGGGTGAATATAAAAGGTCATAAAAAAATTTGGGAAAAAATTTGGTAAAAAATGGTGATAATTCCGCTAAATATCGTTTAAAGTCATTTGTATTGAACTAATCATACTTTTTATAGTTTTATCGTTAAGTTCACATTATTTTACATCTAAAACACGTCTTTACAATACATTTGGGTGAATACAAAAGGTCGTAAATAATTTTGAAAAACAGGTGATGAATCCTATAAATATCGGCTTAAGTCATTTCTATTAAACTAATCATACTTTTTAAATTTTTATCGTTAAGTTCACATTATTTTACATCAAAAACACGTCTTTACAATACATTTGGGTGAATACAAAAAATAGAAAAAAAATTTGGTATAAAATGGTGATAATTCCGTTAAATATCGTTTAAAGTCATTTGTATTGAACTAATCATACTTTTTATATTTTTATCGTTAAGTTCACATAATTTTACATCTAAAACACGTCTTTTCAATACATTTGGGTGAATATAAAAGGTCGTAAAAAAATTTTGAAATACAGGTTATGAATCCGCTAAATATCGTCTTAAGTCATTTCTATTAATTTAATCATACTTTTTATATTTTTAACGTTAAGTTCACATTGTTTCACATCTAAAACACGTGTTTACAATACATTTGGGTGAATACAAAAAATAGAAAAACAATTTGGGAAAAAATTTGGTAAAAAATGGTGATTATTCCGCTAAATATCGTTTAAAGTCATTTGTATTGAACTAATCATACTTTTTATATTTTTATCGTTAAGTTCACATAATTTTACATCAAAATCACGTCTTTTCAATACATTTGAGTGAATACAAAAAATAGAAAAAAAATTTGGGAAAACATTTGGTAAAAAATGGTGATAATTCCGCTAAATATCGTTTAAAGTCATTTGTATTGAACTAATCATACTTTTTATATTTTTATCGTTAAGTTCACATAATTTTACATCTAAAACACGTCTTTACAATACATTTGGGTGAATATAAAAGGTCGTAAAAAAATTTTGAAATACAGGTGATGAATCCGCAAAATATCGTCTTATGTCATTTCTATTAAACTAATCATACTTTTTATATTTTTAACGTTAAGTTCACATAATTTTACATCAAAAACACGTCTTTACAATACATTTGGGTGAATACAAAAAATAGAAAAAAAATTTGGTAAAAAATGGTGATAATTCCGCTAAATATCGTTTAAAGTCATTTGTATTGAACCAATCATACTTTTTATATTTTTATCGTTAAGTTCACATAATTTTACATCTAAAACACGTCTTTTCAATACATTTGGGTGAATATAAAAGGTCGTAAAAAAATTTTGAAATACAGTTGATGAATTCGCTAAATATCGTCTTAAGTCATTTCTATTAATTTAATCATACTTTTTATATTTTTAACGTTAAGTTCACATAATTTTACATCTAAAACACGTCTTTACAATACATTTGGGTGAATATAAAAGGTCGTAAAAAAATTTTGGAAAAAATTTGGTAAAAAATGGTGATAATTCCGCTAAATATCGTTTAAAGTCATTTGTATTGAACTAATCATACTTTTTCTATTTTTATCGTTAAGTTCACATAATTTTACATCTAAAACACGTCTTTTCAATACATTTGGGTGAATATAAAAGGTCATAAAAAAATTTGGGAAAAAATTTGGTAAAAAATGGTGATAATTCCGCTAAATATCGTTTAAAGTCATTTGTATTGAACTAATCATACTTTTTATAGTTTTATCGTTAAGTTCACATAATTTTACATCTAAAACACGTCTTTTCAATACATTTGGGTGAATATAAAAGGTCATAAAAAAATTTGGGAAAAAATTTGGTAAAAAATGGTGATAATTCCGCTAAATATCGTTTAAAGTCATTTGTATTGAACTAATCATACTTTTTATAGTTTTATCGTTAAGTTCACATTATTTTACATCTAAAACAAGTCTTTACAATACATTTGGGTGAATACAAAAGGTCGTAAATAATTTTGAAAAACAGGTGATGAATCCTATAAATATCGGCTTAAGTCATTTCTATTAAACTAATCATACTTTTTAAATTTTTATCGTTAAGTTCACATTATTTTACATCAAAAACACGTCTTTACAATACATTTGGGTGAATACAAAAAATAGAAAAAAAATTTGGTATAAAATGGTGATAATTCCGTTAAATATCGTTTAAAGTCATTTGTATTGAACTAATCATACTTTTTATATTTTTATCGTTAAGTTCACATAATTTTACATCTAAAACACGTCTTTTCAATACATTTGGGTGAATATAAAAGGTCGTAAAAAAATTTTGAAATACAGGTTATGAATCCGCTAAATATCGTCTTAAGTCATTTCTATTAATTTAATCATACTTTTTATATTTTTAACGTTAAGTTCACATTGTTTCACATCTAAAACACGTGTTTACAATACATTTGGGTGAATACAAAAAATAGAAAAACAATTTGGGAAAAAATTTGGTAAAAAATGGTGATTATTCCGCTAAATATCGTTTAAAGTCATTTGTATTGAACTAATCATACTTTTTATATTTTTATCGTTAAGTTCACATAATTTTACATCAAAATCACGTCTTTTCAATACATTTGAGTGAATACAAAAAATAGAAAAAAAATTTGGGAAAACATTTGGTAAAAAATGGTGATAATTCCGCTAAATATCGTTTAAAGTCATTTGTATTGAACTAATCATACTTTTTATATTTTTATCGTTAAGTTCACATAATTTTACATCTAAAACACGTCTTTACAATACATTTGGGTGAATACAAAAGGTCGTAAATAATTTTGAAAAACAGGTGATGAATCCTATAAATATCGGCTTAAGTCATTTCTATTAAACTAATCATACTTTTTAAATTTTTATCGTTAAGTTCACATTATTTTACATCAAAAACACGTCTTTACAATACATTTGGGTGAATACAAAAAATAGAAAAAAAATTTGGTATAAAATGGTGATAATTCCGTTAAATATCGTTTAAAGTCATTTGTATTGAACTAATCATACTTTTTATATTTTTATCGTTAAGTTCACATAATTTTACATCTAAAACACGTCTTTTCAATACATTTGGGTGAATATAAAAGGTCGTAAAAAAATTTTGAAATACAGGTTATGAATCCGCTAAATATCGTCTTAAGTCATTTCTATTAATTTAATCATACTTTTTATATTTTTAACGTTAAGTTCACATTGTTTCACATCTAAAACACGTGTTTACAATACATTTGGGTGAATACAAAAAATAGAAAAACAATTTGGGAAAAAATTTGGTAAAAAATGGTGATTATTCCGCTAAATATCGTTTAAAGTCATTTGTATTGAACTAATCATACTTTTTATATTTTTATCGTTAAGTTCACATAATTTTACATCAAAATCACGTCTTTTCAATACATTTGAGTGAATACAAAAAATAGAAAAAAAATTTGGGAAAACATTTGGTAAAAAATGGTGATAATTCCGCTAAATATCGTTTAAAGTCATTTGTATTGAACTAATCATACTTTTTATATTTTTATCGTTAAGTTCACATAATTTTACATCTAAAACACGTCTTTACAATACATTTGGGTGAATATAAAAGGTCGTAAAAAAATTTTGAAATACAGGTGATGAATCCGCAAAATATCGTCTTATGTCATTTCTATTAAACTAATCATACTTTTTATATTTTTAACGTTAAGTTCACATAATTTTACATCAAAAACACGTCTTTACAATACATTTGGGTGAATACAAAAAATAGAAAAAAAATTTGGTAAAAAATGGTGATAATTCCGCTAAATATCGTTTAAAGTCATTTGTATTGAACCAATCATACTTTTTATATTTTTATCGTTAAGTTCACATAATTTTACATCTAAAACACGTCTTTTCAATACATTTGGGTGAATATAAAAGGTCGTAAAAAAATTTTGAAATACAGTTGATGAATCCGCTAAATATCGTCTTAAGTCATTTCTATTAATTTAATCATACTTTTTATATTTTTAGCGTTAAGTTCACATAATTTTACATCTAAAACACGTCTTTACAATACATTTGGGTGAATATAAAAGGTCGTAAAAAAATTTTGGAAAAAATTTGGTAAAAAATGGTGATAATTCCGCTAAATATCGTTTAAAGTCATTTGTATTGAACTAATCATACTTTATCTATTTTTATCGTTAAGTTCACATAATTTTACATCTAAAACACGTCTTTTCAATACATTTGGGTGAATATAAAAGGTCATAAAAAAATTTGGGAAAAAATTTGGTAAAAAATGGTGATAATTCCGCTAAATATCGTTTAAAGTCATTTGTATTGAACTAATCATACTTTTTATAGTTTTATCGTTAAGTTCACATTATTTTACATCTAAAACACGTCTTTACAATACATTTGGGTGAATACAAAAGGTCGTAAATAATTTTGAAAAACAGGTGATGAATCCTATAAATATCGGCTTAAGTCATTTCTATTAAACTAATCATACTTTTTAAATTTTTATCGTTAAGTTCACATTATTTTACATCAAAAACACGTCTTTACAATACATTTGGGTGAATACAAAAAATAGAAAAAAAATTTGGTATAAAATGGTGATAATTCCGTTAAATATCGTTTAAAGTCATTTGTATTGAACTAATCATACTTTTTATATTTTTATCGTTAAGTTCACATAATTTTACATCTAAAACACGTCTTTTCAATACATTTGGGTGAATATAAAAGGTCGTAAAAAAATTTTGAAATACAGGTTATGAATCCGCTAAATATCGTCTTAAGTCATTTCTATTAATTTAATCATACTTTTTATATTTTTAACGTTAAGTTCACATTGTTTCACATCTAAAACACGTGTTTACAATACATTTGGGTGAATACAAAAAATAGAAAAACAATTTGGGAAAAAATTTGGTAAAAAATGGTGATTATTCCGCTAAATATCGTTTAAAGTCATTTGTATTGAACTAATCATACTTTTTATATTTTTATCGTTAAGTTCACATAATTTTACATCAAAATCACGTCTTTTCAATACATTTGAGTGAATACAAAAAATAGAAAAAAAATTTGGGAAAACATTTGGTAAAAAATGGTGATAATTCCGCTAAATATCGTTTAAAGTCATTTGTATTGAACTAATCATACTTTTTATATTTTTATCGTTAAGTTCACATAATTTTACATCTAAAACACGTCTTTACAATACATTTGGGTGAATATAAAAGGTCGTAAAAAAATTTTGAAATACAGGTGATGAATCCGCAAAATATCGTCTTATGTCATTTCTATTAAACTAATCATACTTTTTATATTTTTAACGTTAAGTTCACATAATTTTACATCAAAAACACGTCTTTACAATACATTTGGGTGAATACAAAAAATAGAAAAAAAATTTGGTAAAAAATGGTGATAATTCCGCTAAATATCGTTTAAAGTCATTTGTATTGAACCAATCATACTTTTTATATTTTTATCGTTAAGTTCACATAATTTTACATCTAAAACACGTCTTTTCAATACATTTGGGTGAATATAAAAGGTCGTAAAAAAATTTTGAAATACAGTTGATGAATTCGCTAAATATCGTCTTAAGTCATTTCTATTAATTTAATCATACTTTTTATATTTTTAACGTTAAGTTCACATAATTTTACATCTAAAACACGTCTTTACAATACATTTGGGTGAATATAAAAGGTCGTAAAAAAATTTTGGAAAAAATTTGGTAAAAAATGGTGATAATTCCGCTAAATATCGTTTAAAGTCATTTGTATTGAACTAATCATACTTTTTCTATTTTTATCGTTAAGTTCACATAATTTTACATCTAAAACACGTCTTTTCAATACATTTGGGTGAATATAAAAGGTCATAAAAAAATTTGGGAAAAAATTTGGTAAAAAATGGTGATAATTCCGCTAAATATCGTTTAAAGTCATTTGTATTGAACTAATCATACTTTTTATAGTTTTATCGTTAAGTTCACATAATTTTACATCTAAAACACGTCTTTTCAATACATTTGGGTGAATATAAAAGGTCATAAAAAAATTTGGGAAAAAATTTGGTAAAAAATGGTGATAATTCCGCTAAATATCGTTTAAAGTCATTTGTATTGAACTAATCATACTTTTTATAGTTTTATCGTTAAGTTCACATTATTTTACATCTAAAACAAGTCTTTACAATACATTTGGGTGAATACAAAAGGTCGTAAATAATTTTGAAAAACAGGTGATGAATCCTATAAATATCGGCTTAAGTCATTTCTATTAAACTAATCATACTTTTTAAATTTTTATCGTTAAGTTCACATTATTTTACATCAAAAACACGTCTTTACAATACATTTGGGTGAATACAAAAAATAGAAAAAAAATTTGGTATAAAATGGTGATAATTCCGTTAAATATCGTTTAAAGTCATTTGTATTGAACTAATCATACTTTTTATATTTTTATCGTTAAGTTCACATAATTTTACATCTAAAACACGTCTTTTCAATACATTTGGGTGAATATAAAAGGTCGTAAAAAAATTTTGAAATACAGGTTATGAATCCGCTAAATATCGTCTTAAGTCATTTCTATTAATTTAATCATACTTTTTATATTTTTAACGTTAAGTTCACATTGTTTCACATCTAAAACACGTGTTTACAATACATTTGGGTGAATACAAAAAATAGAAAAACAATTTGGGAAAAAATTTGGTAAAAAATGGTGATTATTCCGCTAAATATCGTTTAAAGTCATTTGTATTGAACTAATCATACTTTTTATATTTTTATCGTTAAGTTCACATAATTTTACATCAAAATCACGTCTTTTCAATACATTTGAGTGAATACAAAAAATAGAAAAAAAATTTGGGAAAACATTTGGTAAAAAATGGTGATAATTCCGCTAAATATCGTTTAAAGTCATTTGTATTGAACTAATCATACTTTTTATATTTTTATCGTTAAGTTCACATAATTTTACATCTAAAACACGTCTTTACAATACATTTGGGTGAATATAAAAGGTCGTAAAAAAATTTTGAAATACAGGTGATGAATCCGCAAAATATCGTCTTATGTCATTTCTATTAAACTAATCATACTTTTTATATTTTTAACGTTAAGTTCACATAATTTTACATCAAAAACACGTCTTTACAATACATTTGGGTGAATACAAAAAATAGAAAAAAAATTTGGTAAAAAATGGTGATAATTCCGCTAAATATCGTTTAAAGTCATTTGTATTGAACCAATCATACTTTTTATGTTTTTATCGTTAAGTTCACATAATTTTACATCTAAAACACGTCTTTTCAATACATTTGGGTGAATATAAAAGGTCGTAAAAAAATTTTGAAATACAGTTGATGAATCCGCTAAATATCGTCTTAAGTCATTTCTATTAATTTAATCATACTTTTTATATTTTTAACGTTAAGTTCACATAATTTTACATCTAAAACACGTCTTTACAATACATTTGGGTGAATATAAAAGGTCGTAAAAAAATTTTGGAAAAAATTTGGTAAAAAATGGTGATAATTCCGCTAAATATCGTTTAAAGTCATTTGTATTGAACTAATCATACTTTTTCTATTTTTATCGTTAAGTTCACATAATTTTACATCTAAAACACGTCTTTTCAATACATTTGGGTGAATATAAAAGGTCATAAAAAAATTTGGGAAAAAATTTGGTAAAAAATGGTGATAATTCCGCTAAATATCGTTTAAAGTCATTTGTATTGAACTAATCATACTTTTTATAGTTTTATCGTTAAGTTCACATTATTTTACATCTAAAACACGTCTTTACAATACATTTGGGTGAATACAAAAGGTCGTAAATAATTTTGAAAAACAGGTGATGAATCCTATAAATATCGGCTTAAGTCATTTCTATTAAACTAATCATACTTTTTAAATTTTTATCGTTAAGTTCACATTATTTTACATCAAAAACACGTCTTTACAATACATTTGGGTGAATACAAAAAATAGAAAAAAAATTTGGTATAAAATGGTGATAATTCCGTTAAATATCGTTTAAAGTCATTTGTATTGAACTAATCATACTTTTTATATTTTTATCGTTAAGTTCACATAATTTTACATCTAAAACACGTCTTTTCAATACATTTGGGTGAATATAAAAGGTCGTAAAAAAATTTTGAAATACAGGTTATGAATCCGCTAAATATCGTCTTAAGTCATTTCTATTAATTTAATCATACTTTTTATATTTTTAACGTTAAGTTCACATTGTTTCACATCTAAAACACGTGTTTACAATACATTTGGGTGAATACAAAAAATAGAAAAACAATTTGGGAAAAAATTTGGTAAAAAATGGTGATTATTCCGCTAAATATCGTTTAAAGTCATTTGTATTGAACTAATCATACTTTTTATATTTTTATCGTTAAGTTCACATAATTTTACATCTAAAACACGTCTTTACAATACATTTGGGCGAATATAAAAGGTCGTAAAAAAATTTTGGAAAAAATTTGGTAAAAAATGGTGATAATTCCGCTAAATATCGTTTAAAGTCATTTTTATTGAACTAATCATACTTTTTATAGTTTTATCGTTAAGTTCACATTATTTTACATCTAAAACACGTCTTTACAATACATTTGGGTGAATACAAATGTCGTAAATAATTTTGAAAAACAGGTGATGAATCCTATAAATATCGGCTTAAGTCATTTCTATTAAACTAATCATACTTTTTAAATTTTTAACGTTAAGTTCACATTATTTTACATCTAAAACACGTATTTACAATACATTTGGGTTAATACAAAAAATAGAAAAAAAATTTGTGAAAAAATTTGGTAAAAAATGGTTATAATTCCGCTAAATATCGTTTAAAGTCATTTGTATTGAACTAATCATACTTTTTATATTTTTATCGTTACGTTCACATAATTTTACATCTAAAACACGTCTTTACAAAACATTTGGGTGAATATAAAAGGTCGTAAAAAAATTTTGAAAAACAGGTGATGAATCCGCTAAATATCGGCATAAGTCATTTCTATTAAGCTAATCATACTTTTTATATTTTTATCGTTAAGTTTACATTATTTTACATCTAAAACACGTCTTTACAATAAATTTGGGTGAATACAAAAAATAGAAAAAAAATTTGTGAAAAAATTTGGTAAAAAATGGTTATAATTCCGCTAAATATCGTTTAAAGTCATTTGTATTGATCTAATTATACTTTTTATAGTTTTATCGTTAAGCTCACATTATTTTACATCTAAGACGCGTCTATACAATACATTTGGGTGAATATAAAAGGTCGTAAAAAAATTTTGGAAAAAAAGGTGATGAATCCGATAAATATCGTCTAAATTCATTTGTATTGAACTAATCATACTTTTTATATTTTTATCGTTAAGTTCACATTATTTTACATCTAAAACACGTATTTACAATACATTTGGGTGAATACAAAAAATAGAAAAAAAATTTGGGAAAAAATTTGGTAAAAAATGGTGATAATTCCGCTAATTATCGTTTAAAGTCATTTGTATAGAACTAATCATACTTTTTATATTTTTATCGTTAAGTTCACATTATTTTACATCTAAAACACGTCTTTACAATAAATTTGGGTGAATACAAAAAATAGAAAAAAAATTTGTAAAAAAATTTGTAAAAAAATTTGGTAAAAAATGGTTATAATTCCGCTAAATATCGTTTAAAGTCATTTGTATTGATCTAATTATACTTTTTATAGTTTTATCGTTAAGCTCACATTAATTTACATCTAAGACGCGTCTATACAATACATTTGGGTGAATATAAAAGGTCGTAAAAAAAATTTGGAAAAAAAGGTGATGAATCCGATAAATATCGTCTAAATTCATTTGTATTGAACTAATCATACTTTTTATATTTTTAACGTTAAGTTCACATAATTTTACATCTAAAACACGTCTTTACAATACATTTGGGTGAATATAAAAGGTCGTAAAAAAATTTTGGAAAAAATTTGGTAAAAAATGGTGATAATTCCGCTAAATATCGTTTAAAGTCATTTTTATTGAACTAATCATACTTTTTATAGTTTTATCGTTAAGTTCACATTATTTTACATCTAAAACACGTCTTTACAATACATTTGGGTGAATATAAAAGGTCGTAAAAAAATTTTGAAATACAGGTGATGAATCCGCAAAATATCGTCTTAAGTCATTTCTATTAAACTAATCATACTTTTTATATTTTTAACGTTAAGTTCACATAATTTTACATCAAAAACACGTCTTTACAATACATTTGGGTGAATACAAAAAATAGAAAAAAAATTTGGTAAAAAATGGTGATAATTCCGCTAAATATCGTTTAAAGTCATTTGTATTGAACTAATCATACTTTTTATATTTTTATCGTTAAGTTCACATAATTTTACATCTAAAACACGTCTTTTCAATACATTTGGGTGAATACAAAAGGTCGTAAAAAAATTTTGAAATACAGTTGATGAATCCGCTAAATATCGTCTTAAGTCATTTCTATTAATTTAATCATACTTTTTATATTTTTAACGTTAAGTTCACATAATTTTACATCTAAAACACGTCTTTACAATACATTTGGGTGAATATAAAAGGTCGTAAAAAAATTTTGGAAAAAATTTGGTAAAAAATGGTGATAATTCCGCTAAATATCGTTTAAAGTCATTTTTATTGAACTAATCATACTTTTTATAGTTTTATCGTTAAGTTCACATTATTTTACATCTAAAACACGTCTTTACAATACATTTGGGTGAATACAAATGTCGTAAATAATTTTGAAAAACAGGTGATGAATCCTATAAATATCGGCTTAAGTCATTTCTATTAAACTAATCATACTTTTTAAATTTTTAACGTTAAGTTCACATTATTTTACATCTAAAACACGTATTTACAATACATTTGGGTTAATACAAAAAATAGAAAAAAAATTTGTGAAAAAATTTGGTAAAAAATGGTTATAATTCCGCTAAATATCGTTTAAAGTCATTTGTATTGAACTAATCATACTTTTTATATTTTTATCGTTACGTTCACATAATTTTACATCTAAAACACGTCTTTACAATACATTTGGGTGAATATAAAAGGTCGTAAAAAAATTTTGAAAAACAGGTGATGAATCCGCTAAATATCGGCATAAGTCATTTCTATTAAGCTAATCATACTTTTTATATTTTTATCGTTAAGTTTACATTATTTTACATCTAAAACACGTCTTTACAATAAATTTGGGTGAATACAAAAAATAGAAAAAAAATTTGTGAAAAAATTTGGTAAAAAATGGTTATAATTCCGCTAAATATCGTTTAAAGTCATTTGTATTGATCTAATTATACTTTTTATAGTTTTATCGTTAAGCTCACATTATTTTACATCTAAGACGCGTCTATACAATACATTTGGGTGAATATAAAAGGTCGTAAAAAAATTTTGGAAAAAAAGGTGATGAATCCGATAAATATCGTCTAAATTCATTTGTATTGAACTAATCATACTTTTTATATTTTTATCGTTAAGTTCACATTATTTTACATCTAAAACACGTATTTACAATACATTTGGGTGAATACAAAATATAGAAAAAAAATTTGGGAAAAAATTTGGTAAAAAATGGTGATAATTCCGCTAATTATCGTTTAAAGTCATTTGTATAGAACTAATCATACTTTTTATATTTTTATCGTTAAGTTCACATTATTTTACATCTAAAACACGTATTTACAATATATTTGGGTGAATACAAAAAATAGAATAAAAATTTGGTAAAAAATTTGGTAAAAAATGGTGATAATTCCGCTAAATATCGTTTAAAGTCATTTGTATTGAACTAATCATACTTTTTATATTTTTATCGTTAAGTTCACATAATTTTACATCTAAAACACGTCTTTACAATACATTTGGGTGAATATAAAAGGTCGTAAAAAAATTTTGAAATACAGGTGATGAATCCGCAAAATATCGTCTTAAGTCATTTCTATTAAACTAATCATACTTTTTATATTTTTAACGTTAAGTTCACATAATTTTACATCAAAAACACGTCTTTACAATACATTTGGGTGAATACAAAAAATAGAAAAAAAATTTGGTAACAAATGGTGATAATTCCGCTAAATATCGTTTAAAGTCATTTGTATTGAACTAATCATACTTTTTATATTTTTATCGTTAAGTTCACATAATTTTACATCTAAAACACGTCTATTCAATACATTTGGGTGAATATAAAAGGTCGTAAAAAAATTTTGAAATACAGGTGATGAATCCGCTAAATATCGGCATAAGTCATTTCTATTAAGCTAATCATACTTTTTATATTTTTATCGTTAAGTTTACATTATTTTACATCTAAAACACGTCTTTACAATAAATTTGGGTGAATACAAAAAATAGAAAAAAAATTTGTAAAAAAATTTGGTAAAAAATGGTTATAATTCCGCTAAATATCGTTTAAAGTCATTTGTATTGATCTAATTATACTTTTTATAGTTTTATCGTTAAGCTCACATTATTTTACATCTAAGACGCGTCTATACAATACATTTGGGTGAATATAAAAGGTCGTAAAAAAATTTTGGAAAAAAAGGTGATGAATCCGATAAATATCGTCTAAATTCATTTGTATTGAACTAATCATACTTTTTATATTTTTAACGTTAAGTTCACATAATTTTACATCTAAAACACGTCTTTACAATACATTTGGGTGAATATAAAAGGTCGTAAAAAAATTTTGGAAAAAATTTGGTAAAAAATGGTGATAATTCCGCTAAATATCGTTTAAAGTCATTTTTATTGAACTAATCATACTTTTTATAGTTTTATCGTTAAGTTCACATTATTTTACATCTAAAACACGTCTTTACAATACATTTGGGTGAATACAAAAAATAGAAAAAAAATTTGGTAAAAAATGGTGATAATTCCGCTAAATATCGTTTAAAGTCATTTGTATTGAACTAATCATACTTTTTATATTTTTATCGTTAAGTTCACATAATTTTACATCTAAAACACGTCTTTTCAATACATTTGGGTGAATACAAAAGGTCGTAAAAAAATTTTGAAATACAGGTGATGAATCCGCAAAATATCGTCTTAAGTCATTTCTATTAAACTAATCATACTTTTTATATTTTTAACGTTAAGTTCACATAATTTTACATCAAAAACACGTCTTTACAATACATTTGGGTGAATACAAAAAATAGAAAAAAAATTTGGTAAAAAATGGTGATAATTCCGCTAAATATCGTTTAAAGTCATTTGTATTGAACTAATCATACTTTTTATATTTTTATCGTTAAGTTCACATAATTTTACATCTAAAACACGTCTTTTCAATACATTTGGGTGAATACAAAAGGTCGTAAAAAAATTTTGAAATACAGTTGATGAATCCGCTAAATATCGTCTTAAGTCATTTCTATTAATTTAATCATACTTTTTATATTTTTAACGTTAAGTTCACATAATTTTACATCTAAAACACGTCTTTACAATACATTTGGGTGAATATAAAAGGTCGTAAAAAAATTTTGGAAAAAATTTGGTAAAAAATGGTGATAATTCCGCTAAATATCGTTTAAAGTCATTTTTATTGAACTAATCATACTTTTTATAGTTTTATCGTTAAGTTCACATTATTTTACATCTAAAACACGTCTTTACAATACATTTGGGTGAATACAAATGTCGTAAATAATTTTGAAAAACAGGTGATGAATCCTATAAATATCGGCTTAAGTCATTTCTATTAAACTAATCATACTTTTTAAATTTTTAACGTTAAGTTCACATTATTTTACATCTAAAACACGTATTTACAATACATTTGGGTTAATACAAAAAATAGAAAAAAAATTTGTGAAAAAATTTGGTAAAAAATGGTTATAATTCCGCTAAATATCGTTTAAAGTCATTTGTATTGAACTAATCATACTTTTTATATTTTTATCGTTACGTTCACATAATTTTACATCTAAAACACGTCTTTACAATACATTTGGGTGAATATAAAAGGTCGTAAAAAAATTTTGAAAAACAGGTGATGAATCCGCTAAATATCGGCATAAGTCATTTCTATTAAGCTAATCATACTTTTTATATTTTTATCGTTAAGTTTACATTATTTTACATCTAAAACACGTCTTTACAATAAATTTGGGTGAATACAAAAAATAGAAAAAAAATTTGTGAAAAAATTTGGTAAAAAATGGTTATAATTCCGCTAAATATCGTTTAAAGTCATTTGTATTGATCTAATTATACTTTTTATAGTTTAATCGTTAAGCTCTCATTATTTTACATCTAAGACGCGTCTATACAATACATTTGGGTGAATATAAAAGGTCGTAAAAAAATTTTGGAAAAAAAGGTGATGAATCCGATAAATATCGTCTAAATTCATTTGTATTGAACTAATCATACTTTTTATATTTTTAACGTTAAGTTCACATAATTTTACATCTAAAACACGTCTTTACAATACATTTGGGTGAATATAAAAGGTCGTAAAAAAATTTTGGAAAAAATTTGGTAAAAAATGGTGATAATTCCGCTAAATATCGTTTAAAGTCATTTTTATTGAACTAATCATACTTTTTATAGTTTTATCGTTAAGTTCACATTATTTTACATCTAAAACACGTCTTTACAATACATTTGGGTGAATACAAAAAATAGAAAAAAAATTTGGTAAAAAATGGTGATAATTCCGCTAAATATCGTTTAAAGTCATTTGTATTGAACTAATCATACTTTTTATATTTTTATCGTTACGTTCACATAATTTTACATCTAAAACACGTCTTTACAATACATTTGGGTGAATATAAAAGGTCGTAAAAAAATTTTGAAAAACAGGTGATGAATCCGCTAAATATCGGCATAAGTCATTTCTATTAAGCTAATCATACTTTTTATATTTTTATCGTTAAGTTTACATTATTTTACATCTAAAACACGTCTTTACAATACATTTGGGTGAATACAAATGTCGTAAATAATTTTGAAAAACAGGTGATGAATCCTATAAATATCGGCTTAAGTCATTTCTATTAAACTAATCATACTTTTTAAATTTTTAACGTTAAGTTCACATTATTTTACATCTAAAACACGTATTTACAATACATTTGGGTTAATACAAAAAATAGAAAAAAAATTTGTGAAAAAATTTGGTAAAAAATGGTTATAATTCCGCTAAATATCGTTTAAAGTCATTTGTATTGAACTAATCATACTTTTTATATTTTTATCGTTACGTTCACATAATTTTACATCTAAAACACGTCTTTACAATACATTTGGGTGAATATAAAAGGTCGTAAAAAAATTTTGAAAAACAGGTGATGAATCCGCTAAATATCGGCATAAGTCATTTCTATTAAGCTAATCATACTTTTTATATTTTTATCATTAAGTTTACATTATTTTACATCTAAAACACGTCTTTACAATAAATTTGGGTGAATACAAAAAATAGAAAAAAAATTTGTGAAAAAATTTGGTAAAAAATGGTTATAATTCCGCTAAATATCGTTTAAAGTCATTTGTATTGATCTAATTATACTTTTTATAGTTTAATCGTTAAGCTCTCATTATTTTACATCTAAGACGCGTCTATACAATACATTTGGGTGAATATAAAAGGTCGTAAAAAAATTTTGGAAAAAAAGGTGATGAATCCGATAAATATCGTCTAAATTCATTTGTATTGAACTAATCATACTTTTTATATTTTTAACGTTAAGTTCACATAATTTTACATCTAAAACACGTCTTTACAATACATTTGGGTGAATATAAAAGGTCGTAAAAAAATTTTGGAAAAAATTTGGTAAAAAATGGTGATAATTCCGCTAAATATCGTTTAAAGTCATTTTTATTGAACTAATCATACTTTTTATAGTTTTATCGTTAAGTTCACATTATTTTACATCTAAAACACGTCTTTACAATACATTTGGGTGAATACAAAAAATAGAAAAAAAATTTGGTAAAAAATGGTGATAATTCCGCTAAATATCGTTTAAAGTCATTTGTATTGAACTAATCATACTTTTTATATTTTTATCGTTAAGTTCACATAATTTTACATCTAAAACACGTCTTTTCAATACATTTGGGTGAATACAAAAGGTCGTAAAAAAATTTTGAAATACAGGTGATGAATCCGCAAAATATCGTCTTAAGTCATTTCTATTAAACTAATCATACTTTTTATATTTTTAACGTTAAGTTCACATAATTTTACATCAAAAACACGTCTTTACAATACATTTGGGTGAATACAAAAAATAGAAAAAAAATTTGGTAAAAAATGGTGATAATTCCGCTAAATATCGTTTAAAGTCATTTGTATTGAACTAATCATACTTTTTATATTTTTATCGTTAAGTTCACATAATTTTACATCTAAAACACGTCTTTTCAATACATTTGGGTGAATACAAAAGGTCGTAAAAAAATTTTGAAATACAGTTGATGAATCCGCTAAATATCGTCTTAAGTCATTTCTATTAATTTAATCATACTTTTTATATTTTTAACGTTAAGTTCACATAATTTTACATCTAAAACACGTCTTTACAATACATTTGGGTGAATATAAAAGGTCGTAAAAAAATTTTGGAAAAAATTTGGTAAAAAATGGTGATAATTCCGCTAAATATCGTTTAAAGTCATTTTTATTGAACTAATCATACTTTTTATAGTTTTATCGTTAAGTTCACATTATTTTACATCTAAAACACGTCTTTACAATACATTTGGGTGAATACAAATGTCGTAAATAATTTTGAAAAACAGGTGATGAATCCTATAAATATCGGCTTAAGTCATTTCTATTAAACTAATCATACTTTTTAAATTTTTAACGTTAAGTTCACATTATTTTACATCTAAAACACGTATTTACAATACATTTGGGTTAATACAAAAAATAGAAAAAAAATTTGTGAAAAAATTTGGTAAAAAATGGTTATAATTCCGCTAAATATCGTTTAAAGTCATTTGTATTGAACTAATCATACTTTTTATATTTTTATCGTTACGTTCACATAATTTTACATCTAAAACACGTCTTTACAATACATTTGGGTGAATATAAAAGGTCGTAAAAAAATTTTGAAAAACAGGTGATGAATCCGCTAAATATCGGCATAAGTCATTTCTATTAAGCTAATCATACTTTTTATATTTTTATCGTTAAGTTTACATTATTTTACATCTAAAACACGTCTTTACAATAAATTTGGGTGAATACAAAAAATAGAAAAAAAATTTGTGAAAAAATTTGGTAAAAAATGGTTATAATTCCGCTAAATATCGTTTAAAGTCATTTGTATTGATCTAATTATACTTTTTATAGTTTAATCGTTAAGCTCTCATTATTTTACATCTAAGACGCGTCTATACAATACATTTGGGTGAATATAAAAGGTCGTAAAAAAATTTTGGAAAAAAAGGTGATGAATCCGATAAATATCGTCTAAATTCATTTGTATTGAACTAATCATACTTTTTATATTTTTATCGTTAAGTTCACATTATTTTACATCTAAAACACGTATTTACAATACATTTGGGTGAATACAAAAAATAGAAAAAAAATTTGGGAAAAAATTTGGTAAAAAATGGTGATAATTCCGCTAATTATCGTTTAAAGTCATTTGTATAGAACTAATCATACTTTTTATATTTTTATCGTTAAGTTCACATTATTTTACATCTAAAACACGTATTTACAATACATTTGGGTGAATACAAAAAATAGAATAAAAATTTGGTAAAAAATTTGGTAAAAAATGGTGATAATTCCGCTAAATATCGTTTAAAGTCATTTGTATTGAACTAATCATACTTTTTATATTTTTATCGTTAAGTTCACATAATTTTACATCTAAAACACGTCTTTACAATACATTTGGGTGAATATAAAAGGTCGTAAAAAAATTTTGAAATACAGGTGATGAATCCGCAAAATATCGTCTTAAGTCATTTCTATTAAACTAATCATACTTTTTATATTTTTAACGTTAAGTTCACATAATTTTACATCAAAAACACGTCTTTACAATACATTTGGGTGAATACAAAAAATAGAAAAAAAATTTGGTAACAAATGGTGATAATTCCGCTAAATATCGTTTAAAGTCATTTGTATTGAACTAATCATACTTTTTATATTTTTATCGTTAAGTTCACATAATTTTACATCTAAAACACGTCTATTCAATACATTTGGGTGAATATAAAAGGTCGTAAAAAAATTTTGAAATACAGGTGATGAATCCGCTAAATATCGGCATAAGTCATTTCTATTAAGCTAATCATACTTTTTATATTTTTAACGTTAAGTTCACATAATTTTACATCTAAAACACGTCTTTACAATACATTTGGGTGAATATAAAAGGTCGTAAAAAAATTTTGGAAAAAATTTGGTAAAAAATGGTGATAATTCCGCTAAATATCGTTTAAAGTCATTTTTATTGAACTAATCATACTTTTTATAGTTTTATCGTTAAGTTCACATTATTTTACATCTAAAACACGTCTTTACAATACATTTGGGTGAATACAAATGTCGTAAATAATTTTGAAAAACAGGTGATGAATCCTATAAATATCGGCTTAAGTCATTTCTATTAAACTAATCATACTTTTTAAATTTTTAACGTTAAGTTCACATTATTTTACATCTAAAACACGTATTTACAATACATTTGGGTTAATACAAAAAATAGAAAAAAAATTTGTGAAAAAATTTGGTAAAAAATGGTTATAATTCCGCTAAATATCGTTTAAAGTCATTTGTATTGAACTAATCATACTTTTTATATTTTTATCGTTACGTTCACATAATTTTACATCTAAAACACGTCTTTACAATACATTTGGGTGAATATAAAAGGTCGTAAAAAAATTTTGAAAAACAGGTGATGAATCCGCTAAATATCGGCATAAGTCATTTCTATTAAGCTAATCATACTTTTTATATTTTTATCGTTAAGTTTACATTATTTTACATCAAAAACACGTCTTTACAATAAATTTGGGTGAATACAAAAAATAGAAAAAAAATTTGTGAAAAAATTTGGTAAAAAATGGTTATAATTCCGCTAAATATCGTTTAAAGTCATTTGTATTGATCTAATTATACTTTTTATAGTTTTATCGTTAAGCTCACATTATTTTACATCTAAGACGCGTCTATACAATACATTTGGGTGAATATAAAAGGTCGTAAAAAAATTTTGGAAAAAAAGGTGATGAATCCGATAAATATCGTCTAAATTCATTTGTATTGAACTAATCATACTTTTTATATTTTTATCGTTAAGTTCACATTATTTTACATCTAAAACAGGTATTTACAATACATTTGGGTGAATACAAAAAATAGAAAAACAATTTGGGAAAAAATTTGGTAAAAAATGGTGATTATTCCGCTAAATATCGTTTAAAGTCATTTGTATTGAACTAATCATACTTTTTATATTTTTATCGTTAAGTTCACATAATTTTACATCAAAATCACGTCTTTTCAATACATTTGGGTGAATACAAAAAATAGAAAAAAAATTTGGGAAAACATTTGGTAAAAAATGGTGATGATTCCGCTAAATATCGTTTAAAGTCATTTGTATTGAACTAATCATACTTTTTATATTTTTATCGTTAAGTTCACATAATTTTACATCAAAATCACGTCTTTTCAATACATTTGAGTGAATACAAAAAATAGAAAAAAAATTTGGGAAAACATTTGGTAAAAAATGGTGATAATTCCGCTAAATATCGTTTAAAGTCATTTGTATTGAACTAATCATACTTTTTATATTTTTATCGTTAAGTTCACATAATTTTACATCTAAAACACGTCTTTACAATACATTTGGGTGAATATAAAAGGTCGTAAAAAAATTTTGAAATACAGGTGATGAATCCGCAAAATATCGTCTTATGTCATTTCTATTAAACTAATCATACTTTTTATATTTTTAACGTTAAGTTCACATAATTTTACATCAAAAACACGTCTTTACAATACATTTGGGTGAATACAAAAAATAGAAAAAAAATTTGGTAAAAAATGGTGATAATTCCGCTAAATATCGTTTAAAGTCATTTGTATTGAACCAATCATACTTTTTATATTTTTATCGTTAAGTTCACATAATTTTACATCTAAAACACGTCTTTTCAATACATTTGGGTGAATATAAAAGGTCGTAAAAAAATTTTGAAATACAGTTGATGAATCCGCTAAATATCGTCTTAAGTCATTTCTATTAATTTAATCATACTTTTTATATTTTTAACGTTAAGTTCACATAATTTTACATCTAAAACACGTCTTTACAATACATTTGGGTGAATATAAAAGGTCGTAAAAAAATTTTGGAAAAAATTTGGTAAAAAATGGTGATAATTCCGCTAAATATCGTTTAAAGTCATTTGTATTGAACTAATCATACTTTTTCTATTTTTATCGTTAAGTTCACATAATTTTACATCTAAAACACGTCTTTTCAATACATTTGGGTGAATATAAAAGGTCATAAAAAAATTTGGGAAAAAATTTGGTAAAAAATGGTGATAATTCCGCTAAATATCGTTTAAAGTCATTTGTATTGAACTAATCATACTTTTTATAGTTTTATCGTTAAGTTCACATTATTTTACATCTAAAACACGTCTTTACAATACATTTGGGTGAATACAAAAGGTCGTAAATAATTTTGAAAAACAGGTGATGAATCCTATAAATATCGGCTTAAGTCATTTCTGTTAAACTAATCATACTTTTAAATTTTTATCGTTAAGTTCACATTATTTTACATCAAAAACACGTCTTTACAATACATTTGGGTGAATACAAAAAATAGAAAAAAAATTTGGTATAAAATGGTGATAATTCCGTTAAATATCGTTTAAAGTCATTTGTATTGAACTAATCATACTTTTTATATTTTTATCGTTAAGTTCACATAATTTTACATCTAAAACACGTCTTTTCAATACATTTGGGTGAATATAAAAGGTCGTAAAAAAATTTTGAAATACAGGTTATGAATCCGCTAAATATCGTCTTAAGTCATTTCTATTAATTTAATCATACTTTTTATATTTTTAACGTTAAGTTCACATTGTTTCACATCTAAAACACGTGTTTACAATACATTTGGGTGAATACAAAAAATAGAAAAACAATTTGGGAAAAAATTTGGTAAAAAATGGTGATTATTCCGCTAAATATCGTTTAAAGTCATTTGTATTGAACTAATCATACTTTTTATATTTTTATCTTTAAGTTCACATAATTTTACATCAAAATCACGTCTTTTCAATACATTTGGGTGAATACAAAAAATAGAAAAAAAATTTGGGAAAACATTTGGTAAAAAATGGTGATAATTCCGCTAAATATCGTTTAAAGTCATTTGTATTGAACTAATCATACTTTTTATATTTTTATCGTTAAGTTCACATAATTTTACATCAAAATCATGTCTTTTCAATACATTTGAGTGAATACAAAAAATAGAAAAAAAATTTGGGAAAAAATTTGGTAAAAAATGGTGATAATTCCGCTAAATATCGTTTAAAGTCATTTGTATTGAACTAATCATACTTTTTATATTTTTATCGTTAAGTTCACATAATTTTACATCTAAAACACGTCTTTACAATACATTTGGGTGAATATAAAAGGTCGTAAAAAAATTTTGAAATACAGGTGATGAATCCGCAAAATATCGTCTTAAGTCATTTCTATTAAACTAATCATACTTTTTATATTTTTAACGTTAAGTTCACATAATTTTACATCAAAAACACGTCTTTACAATACATTTGGGTGAATACAAAAAATAGAGAAAAAATTTGGTAAAAAATGGTGATAATTCCGCTAAATATCGTTTAAAGTCATTTGTATTGAACTAATCATACTTTTTATATTTTTATCGTTAAGTTCACATAATTTTACATCTAAAACACGTCTTTTCAATACATTTGGGTGAATACAAAAGGTCGTAAAAAAATTTTGAAATACAGTTGATGAATCCGCTAAATATCGTCTTAAGTCATTTCTATTAATTTAATCATACTTTTTATATTTTTATCGTTAAGTTTACATTATTTTACATCTAAAACACGTCTTTACAATAAATTTGGGTGAATACAAAAAATAGAAAAAAAATTTGTAAAAAAATTTGGTAAAAAATGGTTATAATTCCGCTAAATATCGTTTAAAGTCATTTGTATTGATCTAATTATACTTTTTATAGTTTTATCGTTAAGCTCACATTATTTTACATCTAAGACGCGTCTATACAATACATTTGGGTGAATATAAAAGGTCGTAAAAAAATTTTGGAAAAAAAGGTGATGAATCCGATAAATATCGTCTAAATTCATTTGTATTGAACTAATCATACTTTTTATATTTTTATCGTTAAGTTCACATTATTTTACATCTAAAACACGTATTTACAATACATTTGGGTGAATACAAAAAATAGAAAAAAAATTTGGGAAAAAATTTGGTAAAAAATGGTGATAATTCCGCTAATTATCGTTTAAAGTCATTTGTATTGAACTAATCATACTTTTTATATTTTTATCGTTAAGTTCACATTATTTTACATCTAAAACACGTATTTACAATACATTTGGGTGAATACAAAAAATAGAATAAAAATTTGGGAAAAAATTTGGTAAAAAATGGTGATAATTCCGCTAAATATCGTTTAAAGTCATTTGTATTGAACTAATCATACTTTTTATATTTTTATCGTTAAGTTCACATAATTTTACATCTAAAACACGTCTTTACAATACATTTGGGTGAATATAAAAGGTCGTAAAAAAATTTTGAAATACAGGTGATGAATCCGCAAAATATCGTCTTAAGTCATTTCTATTAAACTAATCATACTTTTTATATTTTTAACGTTAAGTTCACATAATTTTACATCAAAAACACGTCTTTACAATACATTTGGGTGAATACAAAAAATAGAAAAAAAATTTGGTAACAAATGGTGATAATTCCGCTAAATATCGTTTAAAGTCATTTGTATTGAACTAATCATACTTTTTATATTTTTATCGTTAAGTTCACATAATTTTACATCTAAAACACGTCTATTCAATACATTTGGGTGAATATAAAAGGTCGTAAAAAAATTTTGAAATACAGGTGATGAATCCGCTAAATATCGTCTTAAGTCATTTCTATAAATTTAATCATACTTTTTATATTTTTAACGTTAAGTTCACATAATTTTACATCTAAAACACGTCTTAACAATACATTTGGGTGAATATAAAAGGTCGTAAAAAAATTTTGGAAAAAATTTGGTAAAAAATGGTGATAATTCCGCTAAATATCGTTTTAAGTCATTTGTATTGAACTAATCATACTTTTTCTATTTTTATCGTTAAGTTCACATAATTTTACATCTAAAACACGTCTTTTCAATACATTTGGGTGAATACAAAAAATAGAATAAAAATTTGGGAAAAAATTTGGTAAAAAATGGTGATAATTCCGCTAAATATCGTTTAAAGTCATTTGTATTGAACTAATCATACTTTTTATATTTTTATCGTTAAGTTCACATAATTTTACATCTAAAACACGTCTTTACAATACATTTGGGTGAATATAAAAGGTCGTAAAAAAATTTTGAAATACAGGTGATGAATCCGCAAAATATCGTCTTAAGTCATTTCTATTAAACTAATCATACTTTTTATATTTTTAACGTTAAGTTCACATAATTTTACATCTAAAACACGTCTATTCAATACATTTGGGTGAATATAAAAGGTCGTAAAAAAATTTTGAAATACAGGTGATGAATCCGCTAAATATCGGCATAAGTCATTTCTATTAAGCTAATCATACTTTTTATATTTTTATCGTTAAGTTTACATTATTTTACATCTAAAACACGTCTTTACAATAAATTTGGGTGAATACAAAAAATAGAAATAAAATTTGTAAAAAAATTTGGTAAAAAATGGTTATAATTCCGCTAAATATCGTTTAAAGTCATTTGTATTGATCTAATTATACTTTTTATAGTTTTATCGTTAAGCTCACATTATTTTACATCTAAGACGCGTCTATACAATACATTTGGGTGAATATAAAAGGTCGTAAAAAAATTTTGGAAAAAAAGGTGATGAATCCGATAAATATCGTCTAAATTCATTTGTATTGAACTAATCATACTTTTTATATTTTTATCGTTAAGTTCACATTATTTTACATCTAAAACACGTATTTACAATACATTTGGGTGAATACAAAAAATAGAAAAAAAATTTGGGAAAAAATTTGGTAAAAAATGGTGATAATTCCGCTAATTATCGTTTAAAGTCATTTGTATTGAACTAATCATACTTTTTATATTTTTATCGTTAAGTTCACATTATTTTACATCTAAAACACGTATTTACAATACATTTGGGTGAATACAAAAAATAGAATAAAAATTTGGGAAAAAATTTGGTAAAAAATGGTGATAATTCCGCTAAATATCGTTTAAAGTCATTTGTATTGAACTAATCATACTTTTTATATTTTTATCGTTAAGTTCACATTATTTTACATCTAAAACACGTCTTTACAATACATTTGGGTGAATATAAAAGGTCGTAAAAAAATTTTGAAATACAGGTGATGAATCCGCAAAATATCGTCTTAAGTCATTTCTATTAAACTAATCATACTTTTTATATTTTTAACGTTAAGTTCACATAATTTTACATCAAAAACACGTCTTTACAATACATTTGGGTGAATACAAAAAATAGAAAAAAAATTTGGTAACAAATGGTGATAATTCCGCTAAATATCGTTTAAAGTCATTTGTATTGAACTAATCATACTTTTTATATTTTTATCGTTAAGTTCACATAATTTTACATCTAAAACACGTCTATTCAATACATTTGGGTGAATATAAAAGGTCGTAAAAAAATTTTGGAAAAAATTTGGTAAAAAATGGTGATAATTCCGCTAAATATCGTTTTAAGTCATTTGTATTGAACTAATCATACTTTTTCTATTTTTATCGTTAAGTTCACATAATTTTACATCTAAAACACGTCTTTTCAATACATTTGGGTGAATACAAAAAATAGAATAAAAATTTGGGAAAAAATTTGGTAAAAAATGGTGATAATTCCGCTAAATATCGTTTAAAGTCATTTGTATTGAACTAATCATACTTTTTATATTTTTATCGTTAAGTTCACATAATTTTACATCTAAAACACGTCTTTACAATACATTTGGGTGAATATAAAAGGTCGTAAAAAAATTTTGAAATACAGGTGATGAATCCGCAAAATATCGTCTTAAGTCATTTCTATTAAACTAATCATACTTTTTATATTTTTAACGTTAAGTTCACATAATTTTACATCTAAAACACGTCTATTCAATACATTTGGGTGAATATAAAAGGTCGTAAAAAAATTTGAAATACAGGTGATGAATCCGCTAAATATCGGCATAAGTCATTTCTATTAAGCTAATCATACTTTTTATATTTTTATCGTTAAGTTTACATTATTTTACATCTAAAACACGTCTTTACAATAAATTTGGGTGAATACAAAAAATAGAAAAAAAATTTGTAAAAAAATTTGGTAAAAAATGGTTATAATTCCGCTAAATATCGTTTAAAGTCATTTGTATTGATCTAATTATACTTTTTATAGTTTTATCGTTAAGCTCACATTATTTTACATCTAAGACGCGTCTATACAATACATTTGGGTGAATATAAAAGGTCGTAAAAAAATTTTGGAAAAAAAGGTGATGAATCCGATAAATATCGTCTAAATTCATTTGTATTGAACTAATCATACTTTTTATATTTTTATCGTTAAGTTCACATTATTTTACATCTAAAACACGTATTTACAATACATTTGGGTGAATACAAAAAATAGAAAAAAAATTTGGGAAAAAATTTGGTAAAAAATGGTGATAATTCCGCTAATTATCGTTTAAAGTCATTTGTATTGAACTAATCATACTTTTTATATTTTTATCGTTAAGTTCACATTATTTTACATCTAAAACACGTATTTACAATACATTTGGGTGAATACAAAAAATAGAATAAAAATTTGGGAAAAAATTTGGTAAAAAATGGTGATAATTCCGCTAAATATCGTTTAAAGTCATTTGTATTGAACTAATCATACTTTTTATATTTTTATCGTTAAGTTCACATAATTTTACATCTAAAACACGTCTTTACAATACATTTGGGTGAATATAAAAGGTCGTAAAAAAATTTTGAAATACAGGTGATGAATCCGCAAAATATCGTCTTAAGTCATTTCTATTAAACTAATCATACTTTTTATATTTTTAACGTTAAGTTCACATAATTTTACATCAAAAACACGTCTTTACAATACATTTGGGTGAATACAAAAAATAGAAAAAAAATTTGGTAACAAATGGTGATAATTCCGCTAAATATCGTTTAAAGTCATTTGTATTGAACTAATCATACTTTTTATATTTTTATCGTTAAGTTCACATAATTTTACATCTAAAACACGTCTATTCAATACATTTGGGTGAATATAAAAGGTCGTAAAAAAATTTTGAAATACAGGTGATGAATCCGCTAAATATCGTCTTAAGTCATTTCTATTAATTTAATCATACTTTTTATATTTTTAACGTTAAGTTCACATAATTTTACATCTAAAACACGTCTTAACAATACATTTGGGTGAATATAAAAGGTCGTAAAAAAATTTTGGAAAAAATTTGGTAAAAAATGGTGATAATTCCGCTAAATATCGTTTTAAGTCATTTGTATTGAACTAATCATACTTTTTCTATTTTTATCGTTAAGTTCACATAATTTTACATCTAAAACACGTCTTTTCAATACATTTGGGTGAATATAAAAGGTCGTAAAAAAATTTGGGAAAAAATTTGGTAAAAAATGGTGATAATTCCGCTAAATATCGTTTAAAGTCATTTGTATTGAACTAATCATACTTTTTATATTTTTATCGTTAAGTTCACATTATTTTACATCTAAAACACGTATTTACAATACTCTTGGGTGAATACAAAAAATAGAAAAAAAATTTGGGAAAAAATTTGGTAAAAAATGGTGATAATTCCGCTAATTATCGTTTAAAATCATTTGTATTGAACTAATCATACTTTTTATATTTTTATCGTTAAGTTCACATTATTTTACATCTAAAACACGTATTTACAATACATTTGGGTGAATACAAAAAATAGAATAAAAATTTGGGAAAAAATTTGGTAAAAAATGGTGATAATTCCGCTAAATATCGTTTAAAGTCATTTGTATTGAACTAATCATACTTTTTATAGTTTTATCGTTAAGTTCACATTATTTTACATCTAAAACACGTCTTTACAATACATTTGGGTGAATACAAAAGGTCGTAAATAATTTTGAAAAACAGGTGATGAATCCTATAAATATCGGCTTAAGTCATTTCTATTAAACTAATCATACTTTTTAAATTTTTATCGTTAAGTTCACATTATTTTACATCAAAAACACGTCTTTACAATACATTTGGGTGAATACAAAAAATAGAAAAAAAATTTGGTATAAAATGGTGATAATTCCGTTAAATATCGTTTAAAGTCATTTGTATTGAACTAATCATACTTTTTATATTTTTATCGTTAAGTTCACATTATTTTACATCTAAAACACGTATTTACAATACATTTGGGTGAATACAAAAAATAGAATAAAAATTTGGGAAAAAATTTGGTAAAAAATGGTGATAATTCCGCTAAATATCGTTTAAAGTCATTTGTATTGAACTAATCATACTTTTTATATTTTTATCGTTAAGTTCACATAATTTTACATCTAAAACACGTCTTTACAATACATTTGGGTGAATATAAAAGGTCGTAAAAAAATTTTGAAATACAGGTGATGAATCCGCAAAATATCGTCTTAAGTCATTTCTATTAAACTAATCATACTTTTTATATTTTTAACGTTAAGTTCACATAATTTTACATCAAAAACACGTCTTTACAATACATTTGGGTGAATACAAAAAATAGAAAAAAAATTTGGTAACAAATGGTGATAATTCCGCTAAATATCGTTTAAAGTCATTTGTATTGAACTAATCATACTTTTTATATTTTTATCGTTAAGTTCACATAATTTTACATCTAAAACACGTCTATTCAATACATTTGGGTGAATATAAAAGGTCGTAAAAAAATTTTGAAATACAGGTGATGAATCCGCTAAATATCGTCTTAAGTCATTTCTATTAATTTAATCATACTTTTTATATTTTTAACGTTAAGTTCACATAATTTTACATCAAAAACACGTCTTTACAATACATTTGGGTGAATACAAAAAATAGAAAAAAAATTTGTAAAAAAATTTGGTAAAAAATGGTTATAATTCCGCTAAATATCGTTTAAAGTCATTTGTATTGATCTAATTATACTTTTTATAGTTTTATCGTTAAGCTCACATTATTTTACATCTAAGACGCGTCTATACAATACATTTGGGTGAATATAAAAGGTCGTAAAAAAATTTTGGAAAAAAAGGTGATGAATCCGATAAATATCGTCTAAATTCATTTGTATTGAACTAATCATACTTTTTATATTTTTATCGTTAAGTTCACATTATTTTACATCTAAAACACGTATTTACAATACATTTGGGTGAATACAAAAAATAGAAAAAAAATTTGGGAAAAAATTTGGTAAAAAATGGTGATAATTCCGCTAATTATCGTTTAAAGTCATTTGTATTGAACTAATCATACTTTTTATATTTTTATCGTTAAGTTCACATTAATTTACATCTAAAACACATATTTACAATACATTTGGGTGAATACAAAAAATAGAATAAAAATTTGGGAAAAAATTTGGTAAAAAATGGTGATAATTCCGCTAAATATCGTTTAAAGTCATTTGTATTGAACTAATCATACTTTTTATATTTTTATCGTTAAGTTCACATAATTTTACATCTAAAACACGTCTTTACAATACATTTGGGTGAATATAAAAGGTCGTAAAAAAATTTTGAAATACAGGTGATGAATCCGCAAAATATCGTCTTAAGTCATTTCTATTAAACTAATCATACTTTTTATATTTTTAACGTTAAGTTCACATAATTTTACATCAAAAACACGTCTTTAAAATACATTTGGGTGAATACAAAAAATAGAAAAAAAATTTGGTAACAAATGGTGATAATTCCGCTAAATATCGTCTTAAGTCATTTCTATTAAACTAATCATACTTTTTATATTTTTAACGTTAAGTTCACATTATTTTACATCTAAAACACGTATTTACAATACTCTTGGGTGAATACAAAAAATAGAAAAAAAATTTGGGAAAAAATTTGGTAAAAAATGGTGATAATTCCGCTAATTATCGTTTAAAATCATTTGTATTGAACTAATCATACTTTTTATATTTTTATCGTTAAGTTCACATTATTTTACATCTAAAACACGTATTTACAATACATTTGGGTGAATACAAAAAATAGAATAAAAATTTGGGAAAAAATTTGGTAAAAAATGGTGATAATTCCGCTAAATATCGTTTAAAGTCATTTGTATTGAACTAATCATACTTTTTATAGTTTTATCGTTAAGTTCACATTATTTTACATCTAAAACACGTCTTTACAATACATTTGGGTGAATACAAAAGGTCGTAAATAATTTTGAAAAACAGGTGATGAATCCTATAAATATCGGCTTAAGTCATTTCTATTAAACTAATCATACTTTTTAAATTTTTATCGTTAAGTTCACATTATTTTACATCAAAAACACGTCTTTACAATACATTTGGGTGAATACAAAAAATAGAAAAAAAATTTGGTATAAAATGGTGATAATTCCGTTAAATATCGTTTAAAGTCATTTGTATTGAACTAATCATACTTTTTATATTTTTATCGTTAAGTTCACATTATTTTACATCTAAAACACGTATTTACAATACATTTGGGTGAATACAAAAAATAGAATAAAAATTTGGGAAAAAATTTGGTAAAAAATGGTGATAATTCCGCTAAATATCGTTTAAAGTCATTTGTATTGAACTAATCATACTTTTTATATTTTTATCGTTAAGTTCACATAATTTTACATCTAAAACACGTCTTTACAATACATTTGGGTGAATATAAAAGGTCGTAAAAAAATTTTGAAATACAGGTGATGAATCCGCAAAATATCGTCTTAAGTCATTTCTATTAAACTAATCATACTTTTTATATTTTTAACGTTAAGTTCACATAATTTTACATCAAAAACACGTCTTTACAATACATTTGGGTGAATACAAAAAATAGAAAAAAAATTTGGTAACAAATGGTGATAATTCCGCTAAATATCGTTTAAAGTCATTTGTATTGAACTAATCATACTTTTTATATTTTTATCGTTAAGTTCACATAATTTTACATCTAAAACACGTCTATTCAATACATTTGGGTGAATATAAAAGGTCGTAAAAAAATTTTGAAATACAGGTGATGAATCCGCTAAATATCGTCTTAAGTCATTTCTATTAATTTAATCATACTTTTTATATTTTTAACGTTAAGTTCACATAATTTTACATCAAAAACACGTCTTTACAATACATTTGGGTGAATACAAAAAATAGAAAAAAAATTTGTAAAAAAATTTGGTAAAAAATGGTTATAATTCCGCTAAATATCGTTTAAAGTCATTTGTATTGATCTAATTATACTTTTTATAGTTTTATCGTTAAGCTCACATTATTTTACATCTAAGACGCGTCTATACAATACATTTGGGTGAATATAAAAGGTCGTAAAAAAATTTTGGAAAAAAAGGTGATGAATCCGATAAATATCGTCTAAATTCATTTGTATTGAACTAATCATACTTTTTATATTTTTATCGTTAAGTTCACATTATTTTACATCTAAAACACGTATTTACAATACATTTGGGTGAATACAAAAAATAGAAAAAAAATTTGGGAAAAAATTTGGTAAAAAATGGTGATAATTCCGCTAATTATCGTTTAAAGTCATTTGTATTGAACTAATCATACTTTTTATATTTTTATCGTTAAGTTCACATTAATTTACATCTAAAACACATATTTACAATACATTTGGGTGAATACAAAAAATAGAATAAAAATTTGGGAAAAAATTTGGTAAAAAATGGTGATAATTCCGCTAAATATCGTTTAAAGTCATTTGTATTGAACTAATCATACTTTTTATATTTTTATCGTTAAGTTCACATAATTTTACATCTAAAACACGTCTTTACAATACATTTGGGTGAATATAAAAGGTCGTAAAAAAATTTTGAAATACAGGTGATGAATCCGCAAAATATCGTCTTAAGTCATTTCTATTAAACTAATCATACTTTTTATATTTTTAACGTTAAGTTCACATAATTTTACATCAAAAACACGTCTTTACAATACATTTGGGTGAATACAAAAAATAGAAAAAAAATTTGGTAACAAATGGTGATAATTCCGCTAAATATCGTTTAAAGTCATTTGTATTGAACTAATCATACTTTTTATATTTTTATCGTTAAGTTCACATAATTTTACATCTAAAACACGTCTATTCAATACATTTGGGTGAATATAAAAGGTCGTAAAAAAATTTTGAAATACAGGTGATGAATCCGCTAAATATCGTCTTAAGTCATTTCTATTAATTTAATCATACTTTTTATATTTTTAACGTTAAGTTCACATAATTTTACATCAAAAACACGTCTTTACAATACATTTGGGTGAATACAAAAAATAGAAAAAAAATTTGTAAAAAAATTTGGTAAAAAATGGTTATAATTCCGCTAAATATCGTTTAAAGTCATTTGTATTGATCTAATTATACTTTTTATAGTTTTATCGTTAAGCTCACATTATTTTACATCTAAAACACGTCTATTCAATACATTTGGGTGAATATAAAAGGTCGTAAAAAAATTTTGAAATACAGGTGATGAATCCGCTAAATATCGTCTTAAGTCATTTCTATTAATTTAATCATACTTTTTATATTTTTAACGTTAAGTTCACATAATTTTACATCAAAAACACGTCTTTACAATACATTTGGGTGAATACAAAAAATAGAAAAAAAATTTGTAAGAAAATTTGGTAAAAAATGGTTATAATTCCGCTAAATATCGTTTAAAGTCATTTGTATTGATCTAATTATACTTTTTATAGTTTTATCGTTAAGCTCACATTATTTTACATCTAAGACGCGTCTATACAATACATTTGGGTGAATATAAAAGGTCGTAAAAAAATTTTGGAAAAAAAGGTGATGAATCCGATAAATATCGTCTAAATTCATTTGTATTGAACTAATCATACTTTTTATATTTTTATCGTTAAGTTCACATTATTTTACATCTAAAACACGTATTTACAATACATTTGGGTGAATACAAAAAATAGAAAAAAAATTTGGGAAAAAATTTGGTAAAAAATGGTGATAATTCCGCTAATTATTCCGATAAATATCGTCTAAATTCATTTGTATTGAACTAATCATACTTTTTATATTTTTATCGTTAAGTTCACATTATTTTACATCTAAAACACGTATTTACAATACATTTGGGTGAATACAAAAAATAGAAAAAAAATTTGGGAAAAAATTTGGTAAAAAATGGTGATAATTCCGCTAATTATCGTTTAAAGTCATTTGTATTGAACTAATCATACTTTTTATATTTTTATCGTTAAGTTCACATTATTTTACATCTAAAACACGTATTTACAATACATTTGGGTGAATACAAAAAATAGAATAAAAATTTGGGAAAAAATTTGGTAAAAAATGGTGATAATTCCGCTAAATATCGTTTAAAGTCATTTGTATTGAACTAATCATACTTTTTATATTTTTATCGTTAAGTTCACATAATTTTACATCTAAAACACGTCTTTACAATACATTTGGGTGAATATAAAAGGTCGTAAAAAAATTTTGAAATACAGGTGATGAATCCGCAAAATATCGTCTTAAGTCATTTCTATTAAACTAATCATACTTTTTATATTTTTAACGTTAAGTTCACATAATTTTACATCAAAAACACGTCTTTACAATACATTTGGGTGAATACAAAAAATAGAAAAAAAATTTGGTAACAAATGGTGATAATTCCGCTAAATATCGTTTAAAGTCATTTGTATTGAACTAATCATACTTTTTATATTTTTATCGTTAAGTTCACATAATTTTACATCTAAAACACGTCTATTCAATACATTTGGGTGAATATAAAAGGTCGTAAAAAAATTTTGAAATACAGGTGATGAATCCGCTAAATATCGTCTTAAGTCATTTCTATTAATTTAATCATACTTTTTATATTTTTAACGTTAAGTTCACATAATTTTACATCTAAAACACGTCTTAACAATACATTTGGGTGAATATAAAAGGTCGTAAAAAAATTTTGGAAAAAATTTGGTAAAAAATTGTGATAATTCCGCTAAATATCGTTTTAAGTCATTTGTATTGAACTAATCATACTTTTTCTATTTTTATCGTTAAGTTCACATAATTTTACATCTAAAACACGTCTATTCAATACATTTGGGTGAATATAAAAGGTCGTAAAAAAATTTGGGAAAAAATTTGGTAAAAAATGGTGATAATTCCGCTAAATATCGTTTAAAGTCATTTGTATTGAACTAATCATACTTTTTATATTTTTATCGTTAAGTTCACATTATTTTACATCTAAAACACGTATTTACAATACTCTTGGGTGAATACAAAAAATAGAAAAAAAATTTGGGAAAAAATTTGGTAAAAAATGGTGATAATTCCGCTAAATATCGTTTAAAGTCATTTGTATTGAACTAATCATACTTTTTATATTTTTATCGTTAAGTTCACATAATTTTACATCTAAAACACGTCTTTACAATACATTTGGGTGAATATAAAAGGTCGTAAAAAAATTTTGAAATACAGGTGATGAATCCGCAAAATATCGTCTTAAGTCATTTCTATTAATTTAATCATACTTTTTATATTTTTAACGTTAAGTTCACATAATTTTACATCTAAAACACGTCTTTACAATACATTTGGGTGAATATAAAAGGTCGTAAAAAAATTTTGGAAAAAATTTGGTAAAAAATGGTGATAATTCCGCTAAATATCGTTTAAAGTCATTTTTATTGAACTAATCATACTTTTTATAGTTTTATCGTTAAGTTCACATTATTTTACATCTAAAACACGTCTTTACAATACATTTGGGTGAATACAAATGTCGTAAATAATTTTGAAAAACAGGTGATGAATCCTATAAATATCGGCTTAAGTCATTTCTATTAAACTAATCATACTTTTTAAATTTTTAACGTTAAGTTCACATTATTTTACATCTAAAACACGTATTTACAATACATTTGGGTTAATACAAAAAATAGAAAAAAAATTTGTGAAAAAATTTGGTAAAAAATGGTTATAATTCCGCTAAATATCGTTTAAAGTCATTTGTATTGAACTAATCATACTTTTTATATTTTTATCGTTACGTTCACATAATTTTACATCTAAAACACGTCTTTACAATACATTTGGGTGAATATAAAAGGTCGTAAAAAAATTTTGAAAAACAGGTGATGAATCCGCTAAATATCGGCATAAGTCATTTCTATTAAGCTAATCATACTTTTTATATTTTTATCGTTAAGTTTACATTATTTTACATCTAAAACACGTCTTTACAATAAATTTGGGTGAATACAAAAAATAGAAAAAAAATTTGTGAAAAAATTTGGTAAAAAATGGTTATAATTCCGCTAAATATCGTTTAAAGTCATTTGTATTGATCTAATTATACTTTTTATAGTTTTATCGTTAAGCTCACATTATTTTACATCTAAGACGCGTCTATACAATACATTTGGGTGAATATAAAAGGTCGTAAAAAAATTTTGGAAAAAAATGTGATGAATCCGATAAATATCGTCTAAATTCATTTGTATTGAACTAATCATACTTTTTATATTTTTATCGTTAAGTTCACATTATTTTACATCTAAAACACGTATTTACAATACATTTGGGTGAATACAAAAAATAGAAAAAAAATTTGGGAAAAAATTTGGTAAAAAATGGTGATAATTCCGCTAAATATCGTTTAAAGTCATTTGTATTGAACTAATCATACTTTTTATATTTTTATCGTTAAGTTCACATAATTTTACATCTAAAACACGTCTTTTCAATACATTTGGGTGAATACAAAAGGTCGTAAAAAAATTTTGAAATACAGTTGATGAATCCGCTAAATATCGTCTTAAGTCATTTCTATTAATTTAATCATACTTTTTATATTTTTAACGTTAAGTTCACATAATTTTACATCTAAAACACGTCTTTACAATACATTTGGGTGAATATAAAAGGTCGTAAAAAAATTTTGGAAAAAATTTGGTAAAAAATGGTGATAATTCCGCTAAATATCGTTTAAAGTCATTTTTATTGAACTAATCATACTTTTTATAGTTTTATCGTTAAGTTCACATTATTTTACATCTAAAACACGTCTTTACAATACATTTGGGTGAATACAAATGTCGTAAATAATTTTGAAAAACAGGTGATGAATCCTATAAATATCGGCTTAAGTCATTTCTATTAAACTAATCATACTTTTTAAATTTTTAACGTTAAGTTCACATTATTTTACATCTAAAACACGTATTTACAATACATTTGGGTTAATACAAAAAATAGAAAAAAAATTTGTGAAAAAATTTGGTAAAAAATGGTTATAATTCCGCTAAATATCGTTTAAAGTCATTTGTATTGAACTAATCATACTTTTTATATTTTTATCGTTAAGTTCACATAATTTTACATCTAAAACACGTCTTTTCAATACATTTGGGTGAATACAAAAGGTCGTAAAAAAATTTTGAAATACAGTTGATGAATCCGCTAAATATCGTCTTAAGTCATTTCTATTAATTTAATCATACTTTTTATATTTTTAACGTTAAGTTCACATAATTTTACATCTAAAACACGTCTTTACAATACATTTGGGTGAATATAAAAGGTCGTAAAAAAATTTTGGAAAAAATTTGGTAAAAAATGGTTATAATTCCGCTAAATATCGTTTAAAGTCATTTGTATTGATCTAATTATACTTTTTATAGTTTTATCGTTAAGCTCACATTATTTTACATCTAAGACGCGTCTATACAATACATTTGGGTGAATATAAAAGGTCGTAAAAAAATTTTGGAAAAAAAGGTGATGAATCCGATAAATATCGTCTAAATTCATTTGTATTGAACTAATCATACTTTTTATATTTTTATCGTTAAGTTCACATTATTTTACATCTAAAACACGTATTTACAATACATTTGGGTGAATACAAAAAATAGAAAAAAAATTTGGGAAAAAATTTGGTAAAAAATGGTGATAATTCCGCTAATTATCGTTTAAAGTCATTTGTATAGAACTAATCATACTTTTTATATTTTTATCGTTAAGTTCACATTATTTTACATCTAAAACACGTATTTACAATACATTTGGGTGAATACAAAAAATAGAATAAAAATTTGGGAAAAAATTTGGTAAAAAATGGTGATAATTCCGCTAAATATCGTTTAAAGTCATTTGTATTGAACTAATCATACTTTTTATATTTTTATCGTTAAGTTCACATAATTTTACATCTAAAACACGTCTTTACAATACATTTGGGTGAATATAAAAGGTCGTAAAAAAATTTTGAAATACAGGTGATGAATCCGCAAAATATCGTCTTAAGTCATTTCTATTAAACTAATCATACTTTTTATATTTTTAACGTTAAGTTCACATAATTTTACATCAAAAACACGTCTTTACAATACATTTGGGTGAATACAAAAAATAGAAAAAAAATTTGGTAACAAATGGTGATAATTCCGCTAAATATCGTTTAAAGTCATTTGTATTGAACTAATCATACTTTTTATATTTTTATCGTTAAGTTCACATAATTTTACATCTAAAACACGTCTATTCAATACATTTGGGTGAATATAAAAGGTCGTAAAAAAATTTTGGAAAAAAAGGTGATGAATCCGATAAATATCGTCTAAATTCATTTGTATTGAACTAATCATACTTTTTATATTTTTATCGTTAAGTTCACATTATTTTACATCTAAAACACGTATTTACAATACATTTGGGTGAATACAAAAAATAGAAAAAAAATTTGGGAAAAAATTTGGTAAAAAATGGTGATAATTCCGCTAATTATCGTTTAAAGTCATTTGTATTGAACTAATCATACTTTTTATATTTTTATCGTTAAGTTCACATTATTTTACATCTAAAACACGTATTTACAATACATTTGGGTGAATACAAAAAATAGAATAAAAATTTGGGAAAAAATTTGGTAAAAAATGGTGATAATTCCGCTAAATATCGTTTAAAGTCATTTGTATTGAACTAATCATACTTTTTATATTTTTATCGTTAAGTTCACATAATTTTACATCTAAAACACGTCTTTACAATACATTTGGGTGAATATAAAAGGTCGTAAAAAAATTTTGAAATACAGGTGATGAATCCGCAAAATATCGTCTTAAGTCATTTCTATTAAACTAATCATACTTTTTATATTTTTAACGTTAAGTTCACATAATTTTACATCAAAAACACGTCTTTACAATACATTTGGGTGAATACAAAAAATAGAAAAAAAATTTGGTAACAAATGGTGATAATTCCGCTAAATATCGTTTAAAGTCATTTGTATTGAACTAATCATACTTTTTATATTTTTATCGTTAAGTTCACATAATTTTACATCTAAAACACGTCTATTCAATACATTTGGGTGAATATAAAAGGTCGTAAAAAAATTTTGAAATACAGGTGATGAATCCGCAAAATATCGTCTTAAGTCATTTCTATTAAACTAATCATACTTTTTATATTTTTAACGTTAAGTTCACATAATTTTACATCAAAAACACGTCTTTACAATACATTTGGGTGAATACAAAAAATAGAAAAAAAATTTGGTAACAAATGGTGATAATTCCGCTAAATATCGTTTAAAGTCATTTGTATTGAACTAATCATACTTTTTATATTTTTATCGTTAAGTTCACATAATTTTACATCTAAAACACGTCTATTCAATACATTTGGGTGAATATAAAAGGTCGTAAAAAAATTTTGAAATACAGGTGATGAATCCGCTAAATATCGTCTTAAGTCATTTCTATTAATTTAATCATACTTTTTATATTTTTAACGTTAAGTTCACATAATTTTACATCAAAAACACGTCTTTACAATACATTTGGGTGAATACAAAAAATAGAAAAAAAATTTGTAAAAAAATTTGGTAAAAAATGGTTATAATTCCGCTAAATATCGTTTAAAGTCATTTGTATTGATCTAATTATACTTTTTATAGTTTTATCGTTAAGCTCACATTATTTTACATCTAAGACGCGTCTATACAATACATTTGGGTGAATATAAAAGGTCGTAAAAAAATTTTGGAAAAAAAGGTGATGAATCCGATAAATATCGTCTAAATTCATTTGTATTGAACTAATCATACTTTTTATATTTTTATCGTTAAGTTCACATTATTTTACATCTAAAACACGTATTTACAATACATTTGGGTGAATACAAAAAATAGAAAAAAAATTTGGGAAAAAATTTGGTAAAAAATGGTGATAATTCCGCTAATTATTCCGATAAATATCGTCTAAATTCATTTGTATTGAACTAATCATACTTTTTATATTTTTATCGTTAAGTTCACATTATTTTACATCTAAAACACGTATTTACAATACATTTGGGTGAATACAAAAAATAGAAAAAAAATTTGGGAAAAAATTTGGTAAAAAATGGTGATAATTCCGCTAATTATCGTTTAAAGTCATTTGTATTGAACTAATCATACTTTTTATATTTTTATCGTTAAGTTCACATTATTTTACATCTAAAACACGTATTTACAATACATTTGGGTGAATACAAAAAATAGAATAAAAATTTGGGAAAAAATTTGGTAAAAAATGGTGATAATTCCGCTAAATATCGTTTAAAGTCATTTGTATTGAACTAATCATACTTTTTATATTTTTATCGTTAAGTTCACTTTATTTTACATCTAAAACACGTATTTACAATACATTTGGGTGAATACAAAAAATAGAAAAAAAATTTGGGAAAAAATTTGGTAAAAAATGGTGAAAATTCCGCTAAATATCGTTTAAAGTCATTTGTATTGAACTAATCATACTTTTTATATTTTTATCGTTAAGTTCACATAATTTTACATCTAAAACACGTCTTTACAATACATTTGGGTGAATATAAAAGGTCGTAAAAAAATTTTGAAATACAGGTGATGAATCCGCAAAATATCGTCTTAAGTCATTTCTATTAAACTAATCATACTTTTTATATTTTTAACGTTAAGTTCACATAATTTTACATCTAAAACACGTATTTACAATACATTTGGGTTAATACAAAAAATAGAAAAAAAATTTGTGAAAAAATTTGGTAAAAAATGGTTATAATTCCGCTAAATATCGTTTAAAGTCATTTGTATTGAACTAATCATACTTTTTATATTTTTATCGTTACGTTCACATAATTTTACATCTAAAACACGTCTTTACAATACATTTGGGTGAATATAAAAGGTCGTAAAAAAATTTTGAAAAACAGGTGATGAATCCGCTAAATATCGGCTAAAGTCATTTCTATTAAGCTAATCATACTTTTTATATTTTTATCGTTAAGTTTACATTATTTTACATCTAAAACACGTCTTTACAATAAATTTGGGTGAATACAAAAAATAGAAAAAAAATTTGTGAAAAAATTTGGTAAAAAATGGTTATAATTCCGCTAAATATCGTTTAAAGTCATTTGTATTGATCTAATAATACTTTTTATAGTTTTATCGTTAAGCTCACATTATTTTACATCTAAGACGCGTCTATACAATACATTTGGGTGAATATAAAAGGTCGTAAAAAAATTTTGGAAAAAAAGGTGATGAATCCGATAAATATCGTCTAAATTCATTTGTATTGAACTAATCATACTTTTTATATTTTTATCGTTAAGTTCACATTATTTTACATCTAAAACACGTATTTACAATACATTTGGGTGAATACAAAAAATAGAAAAAAAATTTGGGAAAAAATTTGGTAAAAAATGGTGATAATTCCGCTAATTATCGTTTAAAGTCATTTGTATAGAACTAATCATACTTTTTATATTTTTATCGTTAAGTTCACATTATTTTACATCTAAAACACGTATTTACAATACATTTGGGTGAATCAAAAAAATTTTGAAATACAGGTGATGAATCCGCTAAATATCGTCTTAAGTCATTTCTATTAATTTAATCATACTTTTTATATTTTTATCGTTAAGTTCACATTATTTTACATCTAAAACACGTATTTACAATACATTTGGGTGAATACAAAAAATAGAAAAAAAATTTGGGAAAAAATTTGGTAAAAAATGGTGATAATTCCGCTAATTATTCCGATAAATATCGTCTAAATTCATTTGTATTGAACTAATCATACTTTTTATATTTTTATCGTTAAGTTCACATTATTTTACATCTAAAACACGTATTTACAATACATTTGGGTGAATACAAAAAATAGAAAAAAAATTTGGGAAAAAATTTGGTAAAAAATGGTGATAATTCCGCTAATTATCGTTTAAAGTCATTTGTATTGAACTAATCATACTTTTTATATTTTTATCGTTAAGTTCACATTATTTTACATCTAAAACACGTATTTACAATACATTTGGGTGAATACAAAAAATAGAATAAAAATTTGGGAAAAAATTTGGTAAAAAATGGTGATAATTCCGCTAAATATCGTTTAAAGTCATTTGTATTGAACTAATCATACTTTTTATATTTTTATCGTTAAGTTCACATAATTTTACATCTAAAACACGTCTTTACAATACATTTGGGTGAATATAAAAGGTCGTAAAAAAATTTTGAAATACAGGTGATGAATCCGCAAAATATCGTCTTAAGTCATTTCTATTAAACTAATCATACTTTTTATATTTTTAACGTTAAGTTCACATAATTTTACATCAAAAACACGTCTTTACAATACATTTGGGTGAATACAAAAAATAGAAAAAAAATTTGGTAACAAATGGTGATAATTCCGCTAAATATCGTTTAAAGTCATTTGTATTGAACTAATCATACTTTTTATATTTTTATCGTTAAGTTCACATAATTTTACATCTAAAACACGTCTATTCAATACATTTGGGTGAATATAAAAGGTCGTAAAAAAATTTTGAAATACAGGTGATGAATCCGCTAAATATCGTCTTAAGTCATTTCTATTAATTTAATCATACTTTTTATATTTTTAACGTTAAGTTCACATAATTTTACATCTAAAACACGTCTTAACAATACATTTGGGTGAATATAAAAGGTCGTAAAAAAATTTTGGAAAAAATTTGGTAAAAAATTGTGATAATTCCGCTAAATATCGTTTTAAGTCATTTGTATTGAACTAATCATACTTTTTCTATTTTTATCGTTAAGTTCACATAATTTTACATCTAAAACACGTCTTTTCAATACATTTGGGTGAATATAAAAGGTCGTAAAAAAATTTGGGAAAAAATTTGGTAAAAAATGGTGATAATTCCGCTAAATATCGTTTAAAGTCATTTGTATTGAACTAATCATACTTTTTATATTTTTATCGTTAAGTTCACATTATTTTACATCTAAAACACGTATTTACAATACTCTTGGGTGAATACAAAAAATAGAAAAAAAATTTGGGAAAAAATTTGGTAAAAAATGGTGATAATTCCGCTAATTATCGTTTAAAGTCATTTGTATTGAACTAATCATACTTTTTATATTTTTATCGTTAAGTTCACATTATTTTACATCTAAAACACGTATTTACAATACATTTGGGTGAATACAAAAAATAGAATAAAAATTTGGGAAAAAATTTGGTAAAAAATGGTGATAATTCCGCTAAATATCGTTTAAAGTCATTTGTATTGAACTAATCATACTTTTTATAGTTTTATCGTTAAGTTCACATTATTTTACATCTAAAACACGTCTTTACAATACATTTGGGTGAATACAAAAGGTCGTAAATAATTTTGAAAAACAGGTGATGAATCCTATAAATATCGGCTTAAGTCATTTCTATTAAACTAATCATACTTTTTAAATTTTTATCGTTAAGTTCACATTATTTTACATCAAAAACACGTCTTTACAATACATTTGGGTGAATACAAAAAATAGAAAAAAAATTTGGTATAAAATGGTGATAATTCCGTTAAATATCGTTTAAAGTCATTTGTATTGAACTAATCATACTTTTTATATTTTTATCGTTAAGTTCACATAATTTTACATCTAAAACACGTCTTTTCAATACATTTGGGTGAATATAAAAGGTCGTAAAAAAATTTTGAAATACAGGTTATGAATCCGCTAAATATCGTCTTAAGTCATTTCTATTAATTTAATCATACTTTTTATATTTATAACGTTAAGTTCACATTGTTTCACATCTAAAACACGTGTTTACAATACATTTGGGTGAATACAAAAAATAGAAAAACAATTTGGGAAAAAATTTGGTAAAAAATGGTGATTATTCCGCTAAATATCGTTTAAAGTCATTTGTATTGAACTAATCATACTTTTTATATTTTTATCTTTAAGTTCACATAATTTTACATCAAAATCACGTCTTTTCAATACATTTGGGTGAATACAAAAAATAGAAAAAAAATTTGGGAAAACATTTGGTAAAAAATGGTGATAATTCCGCTAAATATCGTTTAAAGTCATTTGTATTGAACTAATCATACTTTTTCTATTTTTATCGTTAAGTTCACATAATTTTACATCTAAAACACGTCTTTTCAATACATTTGGGTGAATATAAAAGGTCGTAAAAAAATTTGGGAAAAAATTTGGTAAAAAATGGTGATAATTCCGCTAAATATCGTTTAAAGTCATTTGTATTGAACTAATCATACTTTTTATATTTTTATCGTTAAGTTCACATTATTTTACATCTAAAACACGTATTTACAATACTCTTGGGTGAATACAAAAAATAGAAAAAAAATTTGGGAAAAAATTTGGTAAAAAATGGTGATAATTCCGCTAAATATCGTTTAAAGTCATTTGTATTGAACTAATCATACTTTTTATATTTTTAACGTTAAGTTCACATAATTTTACATCAAAAACACGTCTTTACAATACATTTGGGTGAATACAAAAAATAGAAAAAAAATTTGGTAACAAATGGTGATAATTCCGCTAAATATCGTTTAAAGTCATTTGTATTGAACTAATCATACTTTTTATATTTTTATCGTTAAGTTCACATAATTTTACATCTAAAACACGTCTATTCAATACATTTGGGTGAATATAAAAGGTCGTAAAAAAATTTTGAAATACAGGTGATGAATCCGCTAAATATCGTCTTAAGTCATTTCTATTAATTTAATCATACTTTTTATATTTTTAACGTTAAGTTCACATAATTTTACATCTAAAACACGTCTTAACAATACATTTGGGTGAATATAAAAGGTCGTAAAAAAATTTTGGAAAAAATTTGGTAAAAAATTGTGATAATTCCGCTAAATATCGTTTTAAGTCATTTGTATTGAACTAATCATACTTTTTCTATTTTTATCGTTAAGTTCACATAATTTTACATCTAAAACACGTCTTTTCAATACATTTGGGTGAATATAAAAGGTCGTAAAAAAATTTGGGAAAAAATTTGGTAAAAAATGGTGATAATTCCGCTAAATATCGTTTAAAGTCATTTGTATTGAACTAATCATACTTTTTATATTTTTATCGTTAAGTTCACATTATTTTACATCTAAAACACGTATTTACAATACTCTTGGGTGAATACAAAAAATAGAAAAAAAATTTGGGAAAAAATTTGGTAAAAAATGGTGATAATTCCGCTAATTATCGTTTAAAGTCATTTGTATTGAACTAATCATACTTTTTATATTTTTATCGTTAAGTTCACATTATTTTACATCTAAAACACGTATTTACAATACATTTGGGTGAATACAAAAAATAGAATAAAAATTTGGGAAAAAATTTGGTAAAAAATGGTGATAATTCCGCTAAATATCGTTTAAAGTCATTTGTATTGAACTAATCATACTTTTTATAGTTTTATCGTTAAGTTCACATTATTTTACATCTAAAACACGTCTTTACAATACATTTGGGTGAATACAAAAGGTCGTAAATAATTTTGAAAAACAGGTGATGAATCCTATAAATATCGGCTTAAGTCATTTCTATTAAACTAATCATACTTTTTAAATTTTTATCGTTAAGTTCACATTATTTTACATCAAAAACACGTCTTTACAATACATTTGGGTGAATACAAAAAATAGAAAAAAAATTTGGTATAAAATGGTGATAATTCCGTTAAATATCGTTTAAAGTCATTTGTTTTGAACTAATCATACTTTTTATATTTTTATCGTTAAGTTCACATAATTTTACATCTAAAACACGTCTTTTCAATACATTTGGGTGAATATAAAAGGTCGTAAAAAAATTTTGAAATACAGGTTATGAATCCGCTAAATATCGTCTTAAGTCATTTCTATTAATTTAATCATACTTTTTATATTTATAACGTTAAGTTCACATTGTTTCACATCTAAAACACGTGTTTACAATACATTTGGGTGAATACAAAAAATAGAAAAACAATTTGGGAAAAAATTTGGTAAAAAATGGTGATTATTCCGCTAAATATCGTTTAAAGTCATTTGTATTGAACTAATCATACTTTTTATATTTTTATCTTTAAGTTCACATAATTTTACATCAAAATCACGTCTTTTCAATACATTTGGGTGAATACAAAAAATAGAAAAAAAATTTGGGAAAACATTTGGTAAAAAATGGTGATAATTCCGCTAAATATCGTTTAAAGTCATTTGTATTGAACTAATCATACTTTTTATATTTTTATCGTTAAGTTCACATAATTTTACATCTAAAACACGTCTATTCAATACATTTGGGTGAATATAAAAGGTCGTAAAAAAATTTTGAAATACAGGTGATGAATCCGCTAAATATCGTCTTAAGTCATTTCTATTAATTTAATCATACTTTTTATATTTTTAACGTTAAGTTCACATAATTTTACATCTAAAACACGTCTTAACAATACATTTGGGTGAATATAAAAGGTCGTAAAAAAATTTTGGAAAAAATTTGGTAAAAAATTGTGATAATTCCGCTAAATATCGTTTTAAGTCATTTGTATTGAACTAATCATACTTTTTCTATTTTTATCGTTAAGTTCACATAATTTTACATCTAAAACACGTCTTTTCAATACATTTGGGTGAATATAAAAGGTCGTAAAAAAATTTGGGAAAAAATTTGGTAAAAAATGGTGATAATTCCGCTAAATATCGTTTAAAGTCATTTGTATTGAACTAATCATACTTTTTATATTTTTATCGTTAAGTTCACATTATTTTACATCTAAAACACGTATTTACAATACTCTTGGGTGAATACAAAAAATAGAAAAAAAATTTGGGAAAAAATTTGGTAAAAAATGGTGATAATTCCGCTAATTATCGTTTAAAGTCATTTGTATTGAACTAATCATACTTTTTATATTTTTATCGTTAAGTTCACATTATTTTACATCTAAAACACGTATTTACAATACATTTGGGTGAATACAAAAAATAGAATAAAAATTTGGGAAAAAATTTGGTAAAAAATGGTGATAATTCCGCTAAATATCGTTTAAAGTCATTTGTATTGAACTAATCATACTTTTTATAGTTTTATCGTTAAGTTCACATTATTTTACATCTAAAACACGTCTTTACAATACATTTGGGTGAATACAAAAGGTCGTAAATAATTTTGAAAAACAGGTGATGAATCCTATAAATATCGGCTTAAGTCATTTCTATTAAACTAATCATACTTTTTAAATTTTTATCGTTAAGTTCACATTATTTTACATCAAAAACACGTCTTTACAATACATTTGGGTGAATACAAAAAATAGAAAAAAAATTTGGTATAAAATGGTGATAATTCCGTTAAATATCGTTTAAAGTCATTTGTATTGAACTAATCATACTTTTTATATTTTTATCGTTAAGTTCACATAATTTTACATCTAAAACACGTCTTTTCAATACATTTGGGTGAATATAAAAGGTCGTAAAAAAATTTTGAAATACAGGTTATGAATCCGCTAAATATCGTCTTAAGTCATTTCTATTAATTTAATCATACTTTTTATATTTTTAACGTTAAGTTCACATTGTTTCACATCTAAAACACGTGTTTACAATACATTTGGGTGAATACAAAAAATAGAAAAACAATTTGGGAAAAAATTTGGTAAAAAATGGTGATTATTCCGCTAAATATCGTTTAAAGTCATTTGTATTGAACTAATCATACTTTTTATATTTTTATCTTTAAGTTCACATAATTTTACATCAAAATCACGTCTTTTCAATACATTTGGGTGAATACAAAAAATAGAAAAAAAATTTGGGAAAACATTTGGTAAAAAATGGTGATAATTCCGCTAAATATCGTTTAAAGTCATTTGTATTGAACTAATCATACTTTTTATATTTTTATCGTTAAGTTCACATAATTTTACATCAAAATCACGTCTTTTCAATACATTTGAGTGAATACAAAAAATAGAAAAAAAATTTGGGAAAAAATTTGGTAAAAAATGGTGATAATTCCGCTAAATATCGTTTAAAGTCATTTGTATTGAACTAATCATACTTTTTATATTTTTATCGTTAAGTTCACATAATTTTACATCTAAAACACGTCTTTACAATACATTTGGGTGAATATAAAAGGTCGTAAAAAAATTTTGAAATACAGGTGATGAATCCGCAAAATATCGTCTTAAGTCATTTCTATTAAACTAATCATACTTTTTATATTTTTAACGTTAAGTTCACATAATTTTACATCAAAAACACGTCTTTACAATACATTTGGGTGAATACAAAAAATAGAAAAAAAATTTGGTAAAAAATGGTGATAATTCCGCTAAATATCGTTTAAAGTCATTTGTATTGAACTAATCATACTTTTTATAGTTTTATCGTTAAGTTCACATTATTTTACATCTAAAACACGTCTTTACAATACATTTGGGTGAATACAAAAGGTCGTAAATAATTTTGAAAAACAGGTGATGAATCCTATAAATATCGGCTTAAGTCATTTCTATTAAACTAATCATACTTTTTAAATTTTTATCGTTAAGTTCACATTATTTTACATCAAAAACACGTCTTTACAATACATTTGGGTGAATACAAAAAATAGAAAAAAAATTTGGTATAAAATGGTGATAATTCCGTTAAATATCGTTTAAAGTCATTTGTATTGAACTAATCATACTTTTTATATTTTTATCGTTAAGTTCACATAATTTTACATCTAAAACACGTCTTTTCAATACATTTGGGTGAATATAAAAGGTCGTAAAAAAATTTTGAAATACAGGTTATGAATCCGCTAAATATCGTCTTAAGTCATTTCTATTAATTTAATCATACTTTTTATATTTTTAACGTTAAGTTCACATTGTTTCACATCTAAAACACGTGTTTACAATACATTTGGGTGAATACAAAAAATAGAAAAACAATTTGGGAAAAAATTTGGTAAAAAATGGTGATTATTCCGCTAAATATCGTTTAAAGTCATTTGTATTGAACTAATCATACTTTTTATATTTTTATCTTTAAGTTCACATAATTTTACATCAAAATCACGTCTTTTCAATACATTTGGGTGAATACAAAAAATAGAAAAAAAATTTGGGAAAACATTTGGTAAAAAATGGTGATAATTCCGCTAAATATCGTTTAAAGTCATTTGTATTGAACTAATCATACTTTTTATATTTTTATCGTTAAGTTCACATAATTTTACATCAAAATCACGTCTTTTCAATACATTTGAGTGAATACAAAAAATAGAAAAAAAATTTGGGAAAAAATTTGGTAAAAAATGGTGATAATTCCGCTAAATATCGTTTAAAGTCATTTGTATTGAACTAATCATACTTTTTATATTTTTATCGTTAAGTTCACATAATTTTACATCTAAAACACGTCTTTACAATACATTTGGGTGAATATAAAAGGTCGTAAAAAAATTTTGAAATACAGGTGATGAATCCGCAAAATATCGTCTTAAGTCATTTCTATTAAACTAATCATACTTTTTATATTTTTAACGTTAAGTTCACATAATTTTACATCAAAAACACGTCTTTACAATACATTTGGGTGAATACAAAAAATAGAAAAAAAATTTGGTAAAAAATGGTGATAATTCCGCTAAATATCGTTTAAAGTCATTTGTATTGAACTAATCATACTTTTTATATTTTTATCGTTAAGTTCACATAATTTTACATCTAAAACACGTCTTTTCAATACATTTGGGTGAATACAAAAGGTCGTAAAAAAATTTTGAAATACAGTTGATGAATCCGCTAAATATCGTCTTAAGTCATTTCTATTAATTTAATCATACTTTTTATATTTTTAACGTTAAGTTCACATAATTTTACATCTAAAACACGTCTTTACAATACATTTGGGTGAATATAAAAGGTCGTAAAAAAATTTTGGAAAAAATTTGGTAAAAAATGGTGATAATTCCGCTAAATATCGTTTAAAGTCATTTTTATTGAACTAATCATACTTTTTATAGTTTTATCGTTAAGTTCACATTATTTTACATCTAAAACACGTCTTTACAATACATTTGGGTGAATACAAATGTCGTAAATAATTTTGAAAAACAGGTGATGAATCCTATAAATATCGGCTTAAGTCATTTCTATTAAACTAATCATACTTTTTAAATTTTTAACGTTAAGTTCACATTATTTTACATCTAAAACACGTATTTACAATACATTTGGGTTAATACAAAAAATAGAAAAAAAATTTGTGAAAAAATTTGGTAAAAAATGGTTATAATTCCGCTAAATATCGTTTAAAGTCATTTGTATTGAACTAATCATACTTTTTATATTTTTATCGTTACGTTCACATAATTTTACATCTAAAACACGTCTTTACAATACATTTGGGTGAATATAAAAGGTCGTAAAAAAATTTTGAAAAACAGGTGATGAATCCGCTAAATATCGGCTAAAGTCATTTCTATTAAGCTAATCATACTTTTTATATTTTTATCGTTAAGTTTACATTATTTTACATCTAAAACACGTCTTTACAATAAATTTGGGTGAATACAAAAAATAGAAAAAAAATTTGTGAAAAAATTTGGTAAAAAATGGTTATAATTCCGCTAAATATCGTTTAAAGTCATTTGTATTGATCTAATTATACTTTTTATAGTTTTATCGTTAAGCTCACATTATTTTACATCTAAGACGCGTCTATACAATACATTTGGGTGAATATAAAAGGTCGTAAAAAAATTTTGGAAAAAAAGGTGATGAATCCGATAAATATCGTCTAAATTCATTTGTATTGAACTAATCATACTTTTTATATTTTTATCGTTAAGTTCACATTATTTTACATCTAAAACACGTATTTACAATACATTTGGGTGAATACAAAAAATAGAAAAAAAATTTGGGAAAAAATTTGGTAAAAAATGGTGATAATTCCGCTAATTATCGTTTAAAGTCATTTGTATAGAACTAATCATACTTTTTATATTTTTATCGTTAAGTTCACATTATTTTACATCTAAAACACGTATTTACAATACATTTGGGTGAATAAAAAAAATAGAATAAAAATTTGGTAAAAAATTTGGTAAAAAATGGTGATAATTCCGCTAAATATCGTTTAAAGTCATTTGTATTGAACTAATCATACTTTTTATATTTTTATCGTTAAGTTCACATAATTTTACATCTAAAACACGTCTTTACAATACATTTGGGTGAATATAAAAGGTCGTAAAAAAATTTTGAAATACAGGTGATGAATCCGCAAAATATCGTCTTAAGTCATTTCTATTAAACTAATCATACTTTTTATATTTTTAACGTTAAGTTCACATAATTTTACATCAAAAACACGTCTTTACAATACATTTGGGTGAATACAAAAAATAGAAAAAAAATTTGGTAACAAATGGTGATAATTCCGCTAAATATCGTTTAAAGTCATTTGTATTGAACTAATCATACTTTTTATATTTTTATCGTTAAGTTCACATAATTTTACATCTAAAACACGTCTATTCAATACATTTGGGTGAATATAAAAGGTCGTAAAAAAATTTTGGAAAAAATTTGGTAAAAAATGGTGATAATTCCGCTAAATATCGTTTTAAGTCATTTGTATTGAACTAATCATACTTTTTCTATTTTTATCGTTAAGTTCACATAATTTTACATCTAAAACACGTCTTTTCAATACATTTGGGTGAATATAAAAGGTCGTAAAAAAATTTGGGAAAAAATTTGGTAAAAAATGGTGATAATTCCGCTAAATATCGTTTAAAGTCATTTGTATTGAACTAATCATACTTTTTATATTTTTATCGTTAAGTTCACATAATTTTACATCAAAATCACGTCTTTTCAATACATTTGGGTGAATACAAAAAATAGAAAAAAAATTTGGGAAAACATTTGGTAAAAAATGGTGATAATTCCGCTAAATATCGTTTAAAGTCATTTGTATTGAACTAATCATACTTTTTATATTTTTATCGTTAAGTTCACATAATTTTACATCAAAATCACGTCTTTTCAATACATTTGAGTGAATACAAAAAATAGAAAAAAAATTTGGGAAAAAATTTGGTAAAAAATGGTGATAATTCCGCTAAATATCGTTTAAAGTCATTTGTATTGAACTAATCATACTTTTTATATTTTTATCGTTACGTTCACATAATTTTACATCTAAAACACGTCTTTTCAATACATTTGGGTGAATATAAAAGGTCGTAAAAAAATTTGGGAAAAAATTTGGTAAAAAATGGTGATAATTCCGCTAAATATCGTTTAAAGTCATTTGTATTGAACTAATCATACTTTTTATAGTTTTATCGTTAAGTTCACATAATTTTACATCTAAAACACGTCTTTACAATACATTTGGGTGAATATAAAAGGTCGTAAAAAAATTTTGAAATACAGGTGATGAATCCGCAAAATATCGTCTTAAGTCATTTCTATTAAACTAATCATACTTTTTATATTTTTAACGTTAAGTTCACATAATTTTACATCAAAAACACGTCTTTACAATACATTTGGGTGAATACAAAAAATAGAAAAAAAATTTGGTAAAAAATGGTGATAATTCCGCTAAATATCGTTTAAAGTCATTTGTATTGAACTAATCATACTTTTTATATTTTTATCGTTAAGTTCACATAATTTACATCTAAAACACGTCTTTTCAATACATTTGGGTGAATACAAAAGGTCGTAAAAAAATTTTGAAATACAGTTGATGAATCCGCTAAATATCGTCTTAAGTCATTTCTATTAATTTAATCATACTTTTTATATTTTTAACGTTAAGTTCACATAATTTTACATCTAAAACACGTCTTTACAATACATTTGGGTGAATATAAAAGGTCGTAAAAAAATTTTGGAAAAAATTTGGTAAAAAATGGTGATAATTCCGCTAAATATCGTTTAAAGTCATTTTTATTGAACTAATCATACTTTTTATAGTTTTATCGTTAAGTTCACATTATTTTACATCTAAAACACGTCTTTACAATACATTTGGGTGAATACAAATGTCGTAAATAATTTTGAAAAACAGGTGATGAATCCTATAAATATCGGCTTAAGTCATTTCTATTAAACTAATCATACTTTTTAAATTTTTAACGTTAAGTTCACATTATTTTACATCTAAAACACGTATTTACAATACATTTGGGTTAATACAAAAAATAGAAAAAAAATTTGTGAAAAAATTTGGTAAAAAATGGTTATAATTCCGCTAAATATCGTTTAAAGTCATTTGTATTGAACTAATCATACTTTTTATATTTTTATCGTTACGTTCACATAATTTTACATCAAAAACACGTCTTTACAATACATTTGGGTGAATATAAAAGGTCGTAAAAAAATTTTGAAAAACAGGTGATGAATCCGCTAAATATCGGCATAAGTCATTTCTATTAAGCTAATCATACTTTTTATATTTTTATCGTTAAGTTTACATTATTTTACATCTAAAACACGTCTTTACAATAAATTTGGGTGAATACAAAAAATAGAAAAAAAATTTGTGAAAAAATTTGGTAAAAAATGGTTATAATTCCGCTAAATATCGTTTAAAGTCATTTGTATTGATCTAATTATACTTTTTATAGTTTTATCGTTAAGCTCACATTATTTTACATCTAAGACGCGTCTATACAATACATTTGGGTGAATATAAAAGGTCGTAAAAAAATTTTGGAAAAAAAGGTGATGAATCCGATAAATATCGTCTAAATTCATTTGTATTGAACTAATCATACTTTTTATATTTTTATCGTTAAGTTCACATTATTTTACATCTAAAACACGTATTTACAATACATTTGGGTGAATAGAAAAAATAGAAAAAAAATTTGGGAAAAAATTTGGTAAAAAATGGTGATAATTCCGCTAATTATCGTTTAAAGTCATTTGTATTGAACTAATCATACTTTTTATATTTTTATCGTTAAGTTCACATTATTTTACATCTAAAACACGTATTTACAATACATTTGGGTGAATACAAAAAATAGAAAAAAAATTTGGGAAAAAATTGGGTAAAAAATGGTGATAATTCCGCTAAATATCGTTTAAAGTCATTTGTATTGAACTAATCATACTTTTTATATTTTTATCGTTAAGTTCACATAATTTTACATCTAAAACACGTCTATTCAATACATTTGGGTGAATATAAAAGGTCGTAAAAAAATTTTGAAATACAGGTGATGAATCCGCTAAATATCGTCTTAAGTCATTTCTATTAATTTAATCATACTTTTTATATTTTTAACGTTAAGTTCACATAATTTTACATCTAAAACACGTCTTAACAATACATTTGGGTGAATATAAAAGGTCGTAAAAAAATTTTGGAAAAAATTTGGTAAAAAATGGTGATAATTCCGCTAAATATCGTTTAAAGTCATTTGTATTGAACTAATCATACTTTTTCTATTTTTATCGTTAAGTTCACATAATTTTACATCTAAAACACGTCTTTTCAATACATTTGGGTGAATATAAAAGGTCGTAAAAAAATTTGGGAAAAAATTTGGTAAAAAATGGTGATAATTCCGCTAAATATCGTTTAAAGTCATTTGTATTGAACTAATCATACTTTTTATATTTTTATCGTTAAGTTCACATTATTTTACATCTAAAACACGTATTTACAATACATTTGGGTGAATACAAAAAATAGAATAAAAATTTGGGAAAAAATTTGGTAAAAAATGGTGATAATTCCGCTAAATATCGTTTAAAGTCATTTGTATTGAACTAATCATACTTTTTATATTTTTATCGTTAAGTTCACATAATTTTACATCTAAAACACGTCTTTACAATACATTTGGGTGAATATAAAAGGTCGTAAAAAAATTTTGAAATACAGGTGATGAATCCGCAAAATATCGTCTTAAGTCATTTCTATTAAACTAATCATACTTTTTATATTTTTAACGTTAAGTTCACATAATTTTACATCAAAAACACGTCTTTACAATACATTTGGGTGAATACAAAAAATAGAAAAAAAATTTGGTAACAAATGGTGATAATTCCGCTAAATATCGTTTAAAGTCATTTGTATTGAACTAATCATACTTTTTATATTTTTATCGTTAAGTTCACATAATTTTACATCTAAAACACGTCTATTCAATACATTTGGGTGAATATAAAAGGTCGTAAAAAAATTTTGAAATACAGGTGATGAATCCGCTAAATATCGTCTTAAGTCATTTCTATTAATTTAATCATACTTTTTATATTTTTAACGTTAAGTTCACATAATTTTACATCTAAAACACGTCTTAACAATACATTTGGGTGAATATAAAAGGTCGTAAAAAAATTTTGGAAAAAATTTGGTAAAAAATGGTGATAATTCCGCTAAATATCGTTTTAAGTCATTTGTATTGAACTAATCATACTTTTTCTATTTTTATCGTTAAGTTCACATAATTTTACATCTAAAACACGTCTTTTCAATACATTTGGGTGAATATAAAAGGTCGTAAAAAAATTTGGGAAAAAATTTGGTAAAAAATGGTGATAATTCCGATAAATATCGTTTAAAGTCATTTGTATTGAACTAATCATACTTTTTATATTTTTATCGTTAAGTTCACATTATTTTACATCTAAAACACGTATTTACAATACTCTTGGGTGAATACAAAAAATAGAAAAAAAATTTGGGAAAAAATTTGGTAAAAAATGGTGATAATTCCGCTAATTATCGTTTAAAGTCATTTGTATTGAACTAATCATACTTTTTATAGTTTTATCGTTAAGCTCACATTATTTTACATCTATGACGCGTCTATACAATACATTTGGGTGAATATAAAAGGTCGTAAAAAAATTTTGGAAAAAAAGGTGATGAATCCGATAAATATCGTCTAAATTCATTTGTATTGAACTAATCATACTTTTTATATTTTTATCGTTAAGTTCACATTATTTTACATCTAAAACACGTATTTACAATACATTTGGGTGAATACAAAAAATAGAAAAAAAATTTGGGAAAAAATTTGGTAAAAAATGGTGATAATTCCGCTAATTATCGTTTAAAGTCATTTGTATAGAACTAATCATACTTTTTATATTTTTATCGTTAAGTTCACATTATTTTACATCTAAAACACGTATTTACAATACATTTGGGTGAATACAAAAAATAGAATAAAAATTTGGTAAAAAATTTGGTAAAAAATGGTGATAACTCCGCTAAATATCGTTTAAAGTCATTTGTATTGAACTAATCATACTTTTTATATTTTTATCGTTAAGTTCACATAATTTTACATCTAAAACACGTCTTTACAATACATTTGGGTGAATATAAAAGGTCGTAAAAAAATTTTGAAATACAGGTGATGAATCCGCAAAATATCGTCTTAAGTCATTTCTATTAAACTAATCATACTTTTTATATTTTTAACGTTAAGTTCACATAATTTTACATCAAAAACACGTCTTTACAATACATTTGGGTGAATACAAAAAATAGAAAAAAAATTTGGTAACAAATGGTGATAATTCCGCTAAATATCGTTTAAAGTCATTTGTATTGAACTAATCATACTTTTTATATTTTTATCGTTAAGTTCACATAATTTTACATCTAAAACACGTCTATTCAATACATTTGGGTGAATATAAAAGGTCGTAAAAAAATTTTGAAATACAGGTGATGAATCCGCTAAATATCGTCTTAAGTCATTTCTATTAATTTAATCATACTTTTTATATTTTTAACGTTAAGTTCACATAATTTTACATCTAAAACACGTCTTAACAATACATTTGGGTGAATATAAAAGGTCGTAAAAAAATTTTGGAAAAAATTTGGTAAAAAATGGTGATAATTCCGCTAAATATCGTTTAAAGTCATTTGTATTGAACTAATCATACTTTTTCTATTTTTATCGTTAAGTTCACATTATTTTACATCTAAAACACGTATTTACAATACTCTTGGGTGAATATAAAAGGTCGTAAAAAAATTTTGAAATACAGGTGATGAATCCGCAAAATATCGTCTTAAGTCATTTCTATTAAACTAATCATACTTTTTATATTTTTAACGTTAAGTTCACATAATTTTACATCTAAAACACGTATTTACAATACATTTGGGTGAATACAAAAAATAGAATAAAAATTTGGGAAAAAATTTGGTAAAAAATGGTGATAATTCCGCTAAATATCGTTTAAAGTCATTTGTATTGAACTAATCATACTTTTTATAGTTTTATCGTTAAGTTCACATTATTTTACATCTAAAACACGTCTTTACAATACATTTGGGTGAATACAAAAGGTCGTAAATAATTTTGAAAAACAGGTGATGAATCCTATAAATATCGGCTTAAGTCATTTCTATTAAACTAATCATACTTTTTAAATTTTTATCGTTAAGTTCACATTATTTTACATCAAAAACACGTCTTTACAATACATTTGGGTGAATACAAAAAATAGAAAAAAAATTTGGTATAAAATGGTGATAATTCCGTTAAATATCGTTTAAAGTCATTTGTATTGAACTAATCATACTTTTTATATTTTTATCGTTAAGTTTACATTATTTTACATCTAAAACACGTCTTTACAATAAATTTGGGTGAATACAAAAAATAGAAAAAAAATTTGTGAAAAAATTTGGTAAAAAATGGTTATAATTCCGCTAAATATCGTTTAAAGTCATTTGTATTGATCTAATTATACTTTTTATAGTTTTATCGTTAAGCTCACATTATTTTACATCTAAGACGCGTCTATACAATACATTTGGGTGAATATAAAAGGTCGTAAAAAAATTTTGGAAAAAAAGGTGATGAATCCGATAAATATCGTCTAAATTCATTTGTATTGAACTAATCATACTTTTTATATTTTTATCGTTAAGTTCACATAATTTTACATCTAAAACACGTCTTTACAATACATTTGGGTGAATATAAAAGGTCGTAAAAAAATTTTGAAATACAGGTGATGAATCCGCAAAATATCGTTTAAAGTCATTTGTATAGAACTAATCATACTTTTTATATTTTTATCGTTAAGTTCACATTATTTTACATCTAAAACACGTATTTACAATACATTTGGGTGAATACAAAAAATAGAATAAAAATTTGGTAAAAAATTTGGTAAAAAATGGTGATAATTCCGCTAAATATCGTTTAAAGTCATTTGTATTGAACTAATCATACTTTTTATATTTTTATCGTTAAGTTCACATAATTTTACATCTAAAACACGTCTTTACAATACATTTGGGTGAATATAAAAGGTCGTAAAAAAATTTTGAAATACAGGTGATGAATCCGCAAAATATCGTCTTAAGTCATTTCTATTAAACTAATCATACTTTTTATATTTTTAACGTTAAGTTCACATAATTTTACATCAAAAACACGTCTTTACAATACATTTGGGTGAATACAAAAAATAGAAAAAAAATTTGGTAACAAATGGTGATAATTCCGCTAAATATCGTTTAAAGTCATTTGTATTGAACTAATCATACTTTTTATATTTTTATCGTTAAGTTCACATAATTTTACATCTAAAACACGTCTATTCAATACATTTGGGTGAATATAAAAGGTCGTAAAAAAATTTTGAAATACAGGTGATGAATCCGCTAAATATCGGCATAAGTCATTTCTATTAAGCTAATCATACTTTTTATATTTTTATCGTTAAGTTTACATTATTTTACATCTAAAACACATCTTTACAATAAATTTGGGTGAATACAAAAAATAGAATAAAAATTTGGGAAAAAATTTGGTAAAAAATGGTGATAATTCCGCTAAATATCGTTTAAAGTCATTTGTATTGAACTAATCATACTTTTTATATTTTTATCGTTAAGTTCACATAATTTTACATCTAAAACACGTCTTTACAATACATTTGGGTGAATATAAAAGGTCGTAAAAAAATTTTGAAATACAGGTGATGAATCCGCAAAATATCGTCTTAAGTCATTTCTATTAAACTAATCATACTTTTTATATTTTTAACGTTAAGTTCACATAATTTTACATCAAAAACACGTCTTTACAATACATTTGGGTGAATACAAAAAATAGAAAAAAAATTTGGTAACAAATGGTGATAATTCCGCTAAATATCGTTTAAAGTCATTTGTATTGAACTAATCATACTTTTTATATTTTTATCGTTAAGTTCACATAATTTTACATCTAAAACACGTCTATTCAATACATTTGGGTGAATATAAAAGGTCGTAAAAAAATTTTGAAATACAGGTGATGAATCCGCTAAATATCGTCTTAAGTCATTTCTATAAATTTAATCATACTTTTTATATTTTTAACGTTAAGTTCACATAATTTTACATCTAAAACACGTCTTAACAATACATTTGGGTGAATATAAAAGGTCGTAAAAAAATTTTGGAAAAAATTTGGTAAAAAATGGTGATAATTCCGCTAAATATCGTTTTAAGTCATTTGTATTGAACTAATCATACTTTTTCTATTCTTATCGTTAAGTTCACATAATTTTACATCTAAAACACGTCTTTTCAATACATTTGGGTGAATACAAAAAATAGAATAAAAATTTGGGAAAAAATTTGGTAAAAAATGGTGATAATTCCGCTAAATATCGTTTAAAGTCATTTGTATTGAACTAATCATACTTTTTATATTTTTATCGTTAAGTTCACATAATTTTACATCTAAAACACGTCTTTACAATACATTTGGGTGAATATAAAAGGTCGTAAAAAAATTTTGAAATACAGGTGATGAATCCGCAAAATATCGTCTTAAGTCATTTCTATTAAACTAATCATACTTTTTATATTTTTAACGTTAAGTTCACATAATTTTACATCTAAAACACGTCTATTCAATACATTTGGGTGAATATAAAAGGTCGTAAAAAAATTTTGAAATACAGGTGATGAATCCGCTAAATATCGTCTTAAGTCATTTCTATTAATTTAATCATACTTTTTATATTTTTATCGTTAAGTTTACATTATTTTACATCTAAAACACGTCTTTACAATAAATTTGGGTGAATACAAAAAATAGAAAAAAAATTTGTGAAAAAATTTGGTAAAAAATGGTTATAATTCCGCTAAATATCGTTTAAAGTCATTTGTATTGATCTAATTATACTTTTTATAGTTTTATCGTTAAGCTCACATTATTTTACATCTAAGACGCGTCTATACAATACATTTGGGTGAATATAAAAGGTCGTAAAAAAATTTTGAAATACAGGTGATGAATCCGCTAAATATCGTCTTAAGTCATTTCTATTAATTTAATCATACTTTTTATATTTTTAACGTTAAGTTCACATAATTTTACATCTAAAACACGTCTTAACAATACATTTGGGTGAATATAAAAGGTCGTAAAAAAATTTTGGAAAAAATTTGGTAAAAAATGGTGATAATTCCGCTAAATATCGTTTTAAGTCATTTGTATTGAACTAATCATACTTTTTCTATTTTTATCGTTAAGTTCACATAATTTTACATCTAAAACACGTCTTTTCAATACATTTGGGTGAATATAAAAGGTCGTAAAAAAATTTGGGAAAAAATTTGGTAAAAAATGGTGATAATTCCGCTAAATATCGTTTAAAGTCATTTGTATTGAACTAATCATACTTTTTATATTTTTATCGTTAAGTTCACATTATTTTACATCTAAAACACGTATTTACAATACTCTTGGGTGAATATAAAAGGTCGTAAAAAAATTTTGAAATACAGGTGATGAATCTGCAAAATATCGTCTTAAGTCATTTCTATTAAACTAATCATACTTTTTATATTTTTAACGTTAAGTTCACATAATTTTACATCTAAAACACGTATTTACAATACATTTGGGTGAATACAAAAAATAGAATAAAAATTTGGGAAAAAATTTGGTAAAAAATGGTGATAATTCCGCTAAATATCGTTTAAAGTCATTTGTATTGAACTAATCATACTTTTTATAGTTTTATCGTTAAGTTCACATTATTTTACATCTAAAACACGTCTTTACAATACATTTGGGTGAATACAAAAGGTCGTAAATAATTTTGAAAAACAGGTGATGAATCCTATAAATATCGGCTTAAGTCATTTCTATTAAACTAATCATACTTTTTAAATTTTTATCGTTAAGTTCACATTATTTTACATCAAAAACACGTCTTTACAATACATTTGGGTGAATACAAAAAATAGAAAAAAAATTTGGTATAAAATGGTGATAATTCCGTTAAATATCGTTTAAAGTCATTTGTATTGAACTAATCATACTTTTTATATTTTTATCGTTAAGTTCACATAATTTTACATCTAAAACACGTCTTTTCAATACATTTGGGTGAATATAAAAGGTCGTAAAAAAATTTTGAAATACAGGTTATGAATCCGCTAAATATCGTCTTAAGTCATTTCTATTAATTTAATCATACTTTTTATATTTTTAACGTTAAGTTCACATTGTTTCACATCTAAAACACGTGTTTACAATACATTTGGGTGAATACAAAAAATAGAAAAACAATTTGGGAAAAAATTTGGTAAAAAATGGTGATTATTCCGCTAAATATCGTTTAAAGTCATTTGTATTGAACTAATCATACTTTTTATATTTTTATCGTTAAGTTTACATTATTTTACATCTAAAACACGTCTTTACAATAAATTTGGGTGAATACAAAAAATAGAAAAAAAATTTGTGAAAAAATTTGGTAAAAAATGGTTATAATTCCGCTAAATATCGTTTAAAGTCATTTGTATTGATCTAATTATACTTTTTATAGTTTTATCGTTAAGCTCACATTATTTTACATCTAAGACGCGTCTATACAATACATTTGGGTGAATATAAAAGGTCGTAAAAAAATTTTGGAAAAAAAGGTGATGAATCCGATAAATATCGTCTAAATTCATTTGTATTGAACTAATCATACTTTTTATATTTTTATCGTTAAGTTCACATAATTTTACATCTAAAACACGTCTTTACAATACATTTGGGTGAATATAAAAGGTCGTAAAAAAATTTTGAAATACAGGTGATGAATCCGCAAAATATCGTCTTAAGTCATTTCTATTAAACTAATCATACTTTTTAAATTTTTAACGTTAAGTTCACATTATTTTACATCTAAAACACGTATTTACAATACATTTGGGTTAATACAAAAAATAGAAAAAAAATTTGTGAAAAAATTTGGTAAAAAATGGTTATAATTCCGCTAAATATCGTTTAAAGTCATTTGTATTGAACTAATCATACTTTTTATATTTTTATCGTTACGTTCACATAATTTTACATCTAAAACACGTCTTTACAATACATTTGGGTGAATATAAAAGGTCGTAAAAAAATTTTGAAAAACAGGTGATGAATCCGCTAAATATCGGCATAAGTCATTTCTATTAAGCTAATCATACTTTTTATATTTTTATCGTTAAGTTTACATTATTTTACATCTAAAACACGTCTTTACAATAAATTTGGGTGAATACAAAAAATAGAAAAAAAATTTGTGAAAAAATTTGGTAAAAAATGGTTATAATTCCGCTAAATATCGTTTAAAGTCAGTTGTATTGATCTAATTATACTTTTTATAGTTTTATCGTTAAGCTCACATTATTTTACATCTAAGACGCGTCTATACAATACATTTGGGTGAATATAAAAGGTCGTAAAAAAATTTTGGAAAAAAAGGTGATGAATCCGATAAATATCGTCTAAATTCATTTGTATTGAACTAATCATACTTTTTATATTTTTATCGTTAAGTTCACATTATTTTACATCTAAAACACGTATTTACAATACATTTGGGTGAATACAAAAAATAGAAAAAAAATTTGGGAAAAAATTTGGTAAAAAATGGTGATAATTCCGCTAATTATCGTTTAAAGTCATTTGTATAGAACTAATCATACTTTTTATATTTTTATCGTTAAGTTCACATTATTTTACATCTAAAACACGTATTTACAATACATTTGGGTGAATACAAAAAATAGAATAAAAATTTGGTAAAAAATTTGGTAAAAAATGGTGATAATTCCGCTAAATATCGTTTAAAGTCATTTGTATTGAACTAATCATACTTTTTATATTTTTATCGTTAAGTTCACATAATTTTACATCTAAAACACGTCTTTACAATACATTTGGGTGAATATAAAAGGTCGTAAAAAAATTTTGAAATACAGGTGATGAATCCGCAAAATATCGTCTTAAGTCATTTCTATTAAACTAATCATACTTTTTATATTTTTAACGTTAAGTTCACATAATTTTACATCAAAAACACGTCTTTACAATACATTTGGGTGAATACAAAAAATAGAAAAAAAATTTGGTAACAAATGGTGATAATTCCGCTAAATATCGTTTAAAGTCATTTGTATTGAACTAATCATACTTTTTATATTTTTATCGTTAAGTTCACATAATTTTACATCTAAAACACGTCTATTCAATACATTTGGGTGAATATAAAAGGTCGTAAAAAAATTTTGAAATACAGGTGATGAATCCGCTAAATATCGGCATAAGTCATTTCTATTAAGCTAATCATACTTTTTATATTTTTATCGTTAAGTTTACATTATTTTACATCTAAAACACATCTTTACAATAAATTTGGGTGAATACAAAAAATAGAAAAAAAATTTGTAAAAAAATTTGGTAAAAAATGGTTATAATTCCGCTAAATATCGTTTAAAGTCATTTGTATTGATCTAATTATACTTTTTATAGTTTTATCGTTAAGCTCACATTATTTTACATCTAAGACGCGTCTATACAATACATTTGGGTGAATATAAAAGGTCGTAAAAAAATTTTGGAAAAAAAGGTGATGAATCCGATAAATATCGTCTAAATTCATTTGTATTGAACTAATCATACTTTTTATATTTTTATCGTTAAGTTCACATTATTTTACATCTAAAACACGTATTTACAATACATTTGGGTGAATACAAAAAATAGAAAAAAAATTTGGGAAAAAATTTGGTAAAAAATGGTGATAATTCCGCTAATTATCGTTTAAAGTCATTTGTATTGAACTAATCATACTTTTTATATTTTTATCGTTAAGTTCACATTATTTTACATCTAAAACACGTATTTACAATACATTTGGGTGAATACAAAAAATAGAATAAAAATTTGGGAAAAAATTTGGTAAAAAATGGTGATAATTCCGCTAAATATCGTTTAAAGTCATTTGTATTGAACTAATCATACTTTTTATATTTTTATCGTTAAGTTCACATAATTTTACATCTAAAACACGTCTTTACAATACATTTGGGTGAATATAAAAGGTCGTAAAAAAATTTTGAAATACAGGTGATGAATCCGCAAAATATCGTCTTAAGTCATTTCTATTAAACTAATCATACTTTTTATATTTTTAACGTTAAGTTCACATAATTTTACATCAAAAACACGTCTTTACAATACATTTGGGTGAATACAAAAAATAGAAAAAAAATTTGGTAACAAATGGTGATAATTCCGCTAAATATCGTTTAAAGTCATTTGTATTGAACTAATCATACTTTTTATATTTTTATCGTTAAGTTCACATAATTTTACATCTAAAACACGTCTATTCAATACATTTGGGTGAATATAAAAGGTCGTAAAAAAATTTTGAAATACAGGTGATGAATCCGCTAAATATCGTCTTAAGTCATTTCTATAAATTTAATCATACTTTTTATATTTTTAACGTTAAGTTCACATAATTTTACATCTAAAACACGTCTTAACAATACATTTGGGTGAATATAAAAGGTCGTAAAAAAATTTTGGAAAAAATTTGGTAAAAAATGGTGATAATTCCGCTAAATATCGTTTTAAGTCATTTGTATTGAACTAATCATACTTTTTCTATTTTTATCGTTAAGTTCACATAATTTTACATCTAAAACACGTCTTTTCAATACATTTGGGTGAATACAAAAAATAGAATAAAAATTTGGGAAAAAATTTGGTAAAAAATGGTGATAATTCCGCTAAATATCGTTTAAAGTCATTTGTATTGAACTAATCATACTTTTTATATTTTTATCGTTAAGTTCACATAATTTTACATCTAAAACACGTCTTTACAATACATTTGGGTGAATATAAAAGGTCGTAAAAAAATTTTGAAATACAGGTGATGAATCCGCAAAATATCGTCTTAAGTCATTTCTATTAAACTAATCATACTTTTTATATTTTTAACGTTAAGTTCACATAATTTTACATCTAAAACACGTCTATTCAATACATTTGGGTGAATATAAAAGGTCGTAAAAAAATTTTGAAATACAGGTGATGAATCCGCTAAATATCGGCATAAGTCATTTCTATTAAGCTAATCATACTTTTTATATTTTTATCGTTAAGTTTACATTATTTTACATCTAAAACACGTCTTTACAATAAATTTGGGTGAATACAAAAAATAGAAAAAAAATTTGTAAAAAAATTTGGTAAAAAATGGTTATAATTCCGCTAAATATCGTTTAAAGTCATTTGTATTGATCTAATTATACTTTTTATAGTTTTATCGTTAAGCTCACATTATTTTACATCTAAGACGCGTCTATACAATACATTTGGGTGAATATAAAAGGTCGTAAAAAAATTTTGGAAAAAAAGGTGATGAATCCGATAAATATCGTCTAAATTCATTTGTATTGAACTAATCATACTTTTTATATTTTTATCGTTAAGTTCACATTATTTTACATCTAAAACACGTATTTACAATACATTTGGGTGAATATAAAAGGTCGTAAAAAAATTTTGGAAAAAAAGGTGATGAATCCGATAAATATCGTCTAAATTCATTTGTATTGAACTAATCATACTTTTTATATTTTTATCGTTAAGTTCACATTATTTTACATCTAAAACACGTATTTACAATACATTTGGGTGAATACAAAAAATAGAAAAAAAATTTGGGAAAAAATTTGGTAAAAAATGGTGATAATTCCGCTAATTATCGTTTAAAGTCATTTGTATTGAACTAATCATACTTTTTATATTTTTAACGTTAAGTTCACATAATTTTACATCTAAAACACGTCTTTACAATACATTTGGGTGAATATAAAAGGTCGTAAAAAAATTTTGAAATACAGGTGATGAATCCGCAAAATATCGTCTTAAGTCATTTCTATTAAACTAATCATACTTTTTATATTTTTAACGTTAAGTTCACATAATTTTACATCTAAAACACGTCTTTACAATACATTTGGGTGAATATAAAAGGTCGTAAAAAAATTTTGGAAAAAATTTGGTAAAAAATGGTGATAATTCCGCTAAATATCGTTTAAAGTCATTTTTATTGAACTAATCATACTTTTTATAGTTTTATCGTTAAGTTCACATTATTTTATATCTAAAACACGTCTTTACAATACATTTGGGTGAATACAAATGTCGTAAATAATTTTGAAAAACAGGTGATGAATCCTATAAATATCGGCTTAAGTCATTTCTATTAAACTAATCATACTTTTTAAATTTTTAACGTTAAGTTCACATTATTTTACATCTAAAACACGTATTTACAATACATTTGGGTTAATACAAAAAATAGAAAAAAAATTTGTGAAAAAATTTGGTAAAAAATGGTTATAATTCCGCTAAATATCGTTTAAAGTCATTTGTATTGAACTAATCATACTTTTTATATTTTTATCGTTACGTTCACATAATTTTACATCTAAAACACGTCTTTACAATACATTTGGGTGAATATAAAAGGTCGTAAAAAAATTTTGAAAAACAGGTGATGAATCCGCTAAATATCGGCATAAGTCATTTCTATTAAGCTAATCATACTTTTTATATTTTTATCGTTAAGTTTACATTATTTTACATCTAAAACACGTCTTTACAATAAATTTGGGTGAATACAAAAAATAGAAAAAAAATTTGTGAAAAAATTTGGTAAAAAATGGTTATAATTCCGCTAAATATCGTTTAAAGTCATTTGTATTGATCTAATTATACTTTTTATAGTTTTATCGTTAAGCTCACATTATTTTACATCTAAGACGCGTCTATACAATACATTTGGGTGAATATAAAAGGTCGTAAAAAAATTTTGGAAAAAAAGGTGATGAATCCGATAAATATCGTCTAAATTCATTTGTATTGAACTAATCATACTTTTTATATTTTTATCGTTAAGTTCACATTATTTTACATCTAAAACACGTATTTACAATACATTTGGGTGAATACAAAAAATAGAAAAAAAATTTGGGAAAAAATTTGGTAAAAAATGGTGATAATTCCGCTAATTATCGTTTAAAGTCATTTGTATAGAACTAATCATACTTTTTATATTTTTATCGTTAAGTTCACATTATTTTACATCTAAAACACGTATTTACAATACATTTGGGTGAATAAAAAAAATAGAATAAAAATTTGGTAAAAAATTTGGTAAAAAATGGTGATAATTCCGCTAAATATCGTTTAAAGTCATTTGTATTGAACTAATCATACTTTTTATATTTTTATCGTTAAGTTCACATAATTTTACATCTAAAACACGTCTTTACAATACATTTGGGTGAATATAAAAGGTCGTAAAAAAATTTTGAAATACAGGTGATGAATCCGCAAAATATCGTCTTAAGTCATTTCTATTAAACTAATCATACTTTTTATATTTTTAACGTTAAGTTCACATAATTTTACATCAAAAACACGTCTTTACAATACATTTGGGTGAATACAAAAAATAGAAAAAAAATTTGGTAACAAATGGTGATAATTCCGCTAAATATCGTTTAAAGTCATTTGTATTGAACTAATCATACTTTTTATATTTTTATCGTTAAGTTCACATAATTTTACATCTAAAACACGTCTATTCAATACATTTGGGTGAATATAAAAGGTCGTAAAAAAATTTTGAAATACAGGTGATGAATCCGCTAAATATCGTCTTAAGTCATTTCTATTAATTTAATCATACTTTTTATATTTTTAACGTTAAGTTCACATAATTTTACATCTAAAACACGTCTTAACAATACATTTGGGTGAATATAAAAGGTCGTAAAAAAATTTTGGAAAAAATTTGGTAAAAAATGGTGATAATTCCGCTAAATGTCGTTTTAAGTCATTTGTATTGAACTAATCATACTTTTTCTATTTTTATCGTTAAGTTCACATAATTTTACATCTAAAACACGTCTTTTCAATACATTTGGGTGAATATAAAAGGTCGTAAAAAAATTTGGGAAAAAATTTGTAAAAAAATGGTGATAATTCCGCTAAATATCGTTTAAAGTCATTTGTATTGAACTAATCATACTTTTTATATTTTTATCGTTAAGTTCACATTATTTTACATCTAAAACACGTATTTACAATACATTTGGGTGAATACAAAAAATAGAATAAAAATTTGGGAAAAAATTTGGTAAAAAATGGTGATAATTCCGCTAAATATCGTTTAAAGTCATTTGTATTGAACTAATCATACTTTTTATATTTTTATCGTTAAGTTCACATAATTTTACATCTAAAACACGTCTTTACAATACATTTGGGTGAATATAAAAGGTCGTAAAAAAATTTTGAAATACAGGTGATGAATCCGCAAAATATCGTCTTAAGTCATTTCTATTAAACTAATCATACTTTTTATATTTTTAACGTTAAGTTCACATAATTTTACATCAAAAACACGTCTTTACAATACATTTGGGTGAATACAAAAAATAGAAAAAAAATTTGGTAACAAATGGTGATAATTCCGCTAAATATCGTTTAAAGTCATTTGTATTGAACTAATCATACTTTTTATATTTTTATCGTTAAGTTCACATAATTTTACATCTAAAACACGTCTATTCAATACATTTGGGTGAATATAAAAGGTCGTAAAAAAATTTTGAAATACAGGTGATGAATCCGCTAAATATCGTCTTAAGTCATTTCTATTAATTTAATCATACTTTTTATATTTTTAACGTTAAGTTCACATAATTTTACATCTAAAACACGTCTTAACAATACATTTGGGTGAATATAAAAGGTCGTAAAAAAATTTTGGAAAAAATTTGGTAAAAAATGGTGATAATTCCGCTAAATATCGTTTTAAGTCATTTGTATTGAACTAATCATACTTTTTCTATTTTTATCGTTAAGTTCACATAATTTTACATCTAAAACACGTCTTTTCAATACATTTGGGTGAATATAAAAGGTCGTAAAAAAATTTGGGAAAAAATTTGGTAAAAAATGGTGATAATTCCGATAAATATCGTTTAAAGTCATTTGTATTGAACTAATCATACTTTTTATATTTTTATCGTTAAGTTCACATTATTTTACATCTAAAACACGTATTTACAATACTCTTGGGTGAATACAAAAAATAGAAAAAAAATTTGGGAAAAAATTTGGTAAAAAATGGTGATAATTCCGCTAATTATCGTTTAAAGTCATTTGTATTGAACTAATCATACTTTTTATATTTTTATCGTTAAGTTCACATTATTTTACATCTAAAACACGTATTTACAATACATTTGGGTGAATACAAAAAATAGAATAAAAATTTGGGAAAAAATTTGGTAAAAAATGGTGATAATTCCGCTAAATATCGTTTAAAGTCATTTGTATTGAACTAATCATACTTTTTATAGTTTTATCGTTAAGTTCACATTATTTTACATCTAAAACACGTCTTTACAATACATTTGGGTGAATACAAAAGGTCGTAAATAATTTTGAAAAACAGGTGATGAATCCTATAAATATCGGCTTAAGTCATTTCTATTAAACTAATCATACTTTTTAAATTTTTATCGTTAAGTTCACATTATTTTACATCAAAAACACGTCTTTACAATACATTTGGGTGAATACAAAAAATAGAAAAAAAATTTGGTATAAAATGGTGATAATTCCGTTAAATATCGTTTAAAGTCATTTGTATTGAACTAATCATACTTTTTATATTTTTATCGTTAAGTTCACATAATTTTACATCTAAAACACGTCTTTTCAATACATTTGGGTGAATATAAAAGGTCGTAAAAAAATTTTGAAATACAGGTTATGAATCCGCTAAATATCGTCTTAAGTCATTTCTATTAATTTAATCATACTTTTTATATTTTTAACGTTAAGTTCACATTGTTTCACATCTAAAACACGTGTTTACAATACATTTGGGTGAATACAAAAAATAGAAAAACAATTTGGGAAAAAATTTGGTAAAAAATGGTGATTATTCCGCTAAATATCGTTTAAAGTCATTTGTATTGAACTAATCATACTTTTTATATTTTTATCTTTAAGTTCACATAATTTTACATCAAAATCACGTCTTTTCAATACATTTGGGTGAATACAAAAAATAGAAAAAAAATTTGGGAAAACATTTGGTAAAAAATGGTGATAATTCCGCTAAATATCGTTTAAAGTCATTTGTATTGAACTAATCATACTTTTTATATTTTTATCGTTAAGTTCACATAATTTTACATCAAAATCACGTCTTTTCAATACATTTGAGTGAATACAAAAAATAGAAAAAAAATTTGGGAAAAAATTTGGTAAAAAATGGTGATAATTCCGCTAAATATCGTTTAAAGTCATTTGTATTGAACTAATCATACTTTTTATATTTTTATCGTTAAGTTCACATAATTTTACATCTAAAACATGTCTTTACAATACATTTGGGTGAATATAAAAGGTCGTAAAAAAATTTTGAAATACAGGTGATGAATCCGCAAAATATCGTCTTAAGTCATTTCTATTAAACTAATCATACTTTTTATATTTTTAACGTTAAGTTCACATAATTTTACATCAAAAACACGTCTTTACAATACATTTGGGTGAATACAAAAAATAGAAAAAAAATTTGGTAAAAAATGGTGATAATTCCGCTAAATATCGTTTAAAGTCATTTGTATTGAACTAATCATACTTTTTATATTTTTATCGTTAAGTTCACATAATTTTACATCTAAAACACGTCTTTTCAATACATTTGGGTGAATACAAAAGGTCGTAAAAAAATTTTGAAATACAGTTGATGAATCCGCTAAATATCGTCTTAAGTCATTTCTATTAATTTAATCATACTTTTTATATTTTTAACGTTAAGTTCACATAATTTTACATCTAAAACACGTCTTTACAATACATTTGGGTGAATATAAAAGGTCGTAAAAAAATTTTGGAAAAAATTTGGTAAAAAATGGTGATAATTCCGCTAAATATCGTTTAAAGTCATTTTTATTGAACTAATCATACTTTTTATAGTTTTATCGTTAAGTTCACATTATTTTACATCTAAAACACGTCTTTACAATACATTTGGGTGAATACAAATGTCGTAAATAATTTTGAAAAACAGGTGATGAATCCTATAAATATCGGCTTAAGTCATTTCTATTAAACTAATCATACTTTTTAAATTTTTAACGTTAAGTTCACATTATTTTACATCTAAAACACGTATTTACAATACATTTGGGTTAATACAAAAAATAGAAAAAAAATTTGTGAAAAAATTTGGTAAAAAATGGTTATAATTCCGCTAAATATCGTTTAAAGTCATTTGTATTGATCTAATTATACTTTTTATAGTTTTATCGTTAAGCTCACATTATTTTACATCTAAGACGCGTCTATACAATACATTTGGGTGAATATAAAAGGTCGTAAAAAAATTTTGGAAAAAAAGGTGATGAATCCGATAAATATCGTCTAAATTCATTTGTATTGAACTAATCATACTTTTTATATTTTTATCGTTAAGTTCACATTATTTTACATCTAAAACACGTATTTACAATACATTTGGGTGAATACAAAAAATAGAAAAAAAATTTGGGAAAAAATTTGGTAAAAAATGGTGATAATTCCGCTAATTATCGTTTAAAGTCATTTGTATAGAACTAATCATACTTTTTATATTTTTATCGTTAAGTTCACATTATTTTACATCTAAAACACGTATTTACAATACATTTGGGTGAATACAAAAAATAGAATAAAAATTTGGTAAAAAATTTGGTAAAAAATGGTGATAATTCCGCTAAATATCGTTTAAAGTCATTTGTATTGAACTAATCATACTTTTTATATTTTTATCGTTAAGTTCACATTATTTTACATCTAAAACACGTATTTACAATACATTTGGGTGAATACAAAAAATAGAATAAAAATTTGGGAAAAAATTTGGTAAAAAATGGTGATAATTCCGCTAAATATCGTTTAAAGTCATTTGTATTGAACTAATCATACTTTTTATATTTTTATCGTTAAGTTCACATAATTTTACATCTAATACACGTCTTTACAATACATTTGGGTGAATATAAAAGGTCGTAAAAAAATTTTGAAATACAGGTGATGAATCCGCAAAATATCGTCTTAAGTCATTTCTATTAAACTAATCATACTTTTTATATTTTTAACGTTAAGTTCACATAATTTTACATCAAAAACACGTCTTTACAATACATTTGGGTGAATACAAAAAATAGAAAAAAAATTTGGTAACAAATGGTGATAATTCCGCTAAATATCGTTTAAAGTCATTTGTATTGAACTAATCATACTTTTTATATTTTTATCGTTAAGTTCACATAATTGTACATCTAAAACACGTCTTTACAATACATTTGGGTGAATATAAAAGGTCGTAAAAAAATTTTGAAATACAGGTGATGAATCCGCAAAATATCGTCTTAAGTCATTTGTATTAATTTAATCATACTTTTTATATTTTTAACGTTAAGTTCACATAATTTTACATCTAAAACACGTCTTAACAATACATTTGGGTGAATATAAAAGGTCGTAAAAAAATTTTGGAAAAAATTTGGTAAAAAATGGTGATAATTCCGCTAAATATCGTTTTAAGTCATTTGTATTGAACTAATCATACTTTTTCTATTTTTATCGTTAAGTTCACATAATTTTACATCTAAAACACGTCTTTTCAATACATTTGGGTGAATATAAAAGGTCGTAAAAAAATTTTGGAAAAAATTTGGTAAAAAATGGTGATAATTCCGCTAAATATCGTTTAAAGTCATTTTTATTGAACTAATCATACTTTTTATAGTTTTATCGTTAAGTTCACATTATTTTACATCTAAAACACGTCTTTACAATACATTTGGGTGAATACAAATGTCGTAAATAATTTTGAAAAACAGGTGATGAATCCTATAAATATCGGCTTAAGTCATTTCTATTAAACTAATCATACTTTTTAAATTTTTAACGTTAAGTTCACATTATTTTACATCTAAAACACGTATTTACAATACATTTGGGTTAATACAAAAAATAGAAAAAAAATTTGTGAAAAAATTTGGTAAAAAATGGTTATAATTCCGCTAAATATCGTTTAAAGTCATTTGTATTGAACTAATCATACTTTTTATATTTTTATCGTTACGTTCACATAATTTTACATCTAAAACACGTCTTTACAATACATTTGGGTGAATATAAAAGGTCGTAAAAAAATTTTGAAAAACAGGTGATGAATCCGCTAAATATCGGCATAAGTCATTTCTATTAAGCTAATCATACTTTTTATATTTTTATCGTTAAGTTTACATTATTTTACATCTAAAACACGTCTTTACAATAAATTTGGGTGAATACAAAAAATAGAAAAAAAATTTGTGAAAAAATTTGGTAAAAAATGGTTATAATTCCGCTAAATATCGTTTAAAGTCATTTGTATTGATCTAATTATACTTTTTATAGTTTTATCGTTAAGCTCACATTATTTTACATCTAAGACGCGTCTATACAATACATTTGGGTGAATATAAAAGGTCGTAAAAAAATTTTGGAAAAAAAGGTGATGAATCCGATAAATATCGTCTAAATTCATTTGTATTGAACTAATCATACTTTTTATATTTTTATCGTTAAGTTCACATTATTTTACATCTAAAACACGTATTTACAATACATTTGGGTGAATACAAAAAATAGAAAAAAAATTTGGGAAAAAATTTGGTAAAAAATGGTGATAATTCCGCTAATTATCGTTTAAAGTCATTTGTATAGAACTAATCATACTTTTTATATTTTTATCGTTAAGTTCACATTATTTTACATCTAAAACACGTATTTACAATACATTTGGGTGAATACAAAAAATAGAATAAAAATTTGGTAAAAAATTTGGTAAAAAATGGTGATAATTCCGCTAAATATCGTTTAAAGTCATTTGTATTGAACTAATCATACTTTTTATATTTTTATCGTTAAGTTCACATAATTTTACATCTAAAACACGTCTTTACAATACATTTGGGTGAATATAAAAGGTCGTAAAAAAATTTTGAAATACAGGTGATGAATCCGCAAAATATCGTCTTAAGTCATTCGTATTGAACTAATCATACTTTTTATATTTTTATCGTTAAGTTCACATAATTTTACATCTAAAACACGTCTTAACAATACATTTGGGTGAATATAAAAGGTCGTAAAAAAATTTTGAAATACAGGTGATGAATCCGCTAAATATCGTCTTAAGTCATTTCTATTAATTTAATCATACTTTTTATATTTTTAACGTTAAGTTCACATAATTTTACATCTAAAACACGTCTTAACAATACATTTGGGTGAATATAAAAGGTCGTAAAAAAATTTTGGAAAAAATTTGGTAAAAAATGGTGATAATTCCGCTAAATATCGTTTTAAGTCATTTGTATTGAACTAATCATACTTTTTCTATTTTTATCGTTAAGTTCACATAATTTTACATCTAAAACACGTCTTTTCAATACATTTGGGTGAATATAAAAGGTCGTAAAAAAATTTGGGAAAAAATTTGGTAAAAAATGGTGATAATTCCGCTAAATATCGTTTAAAGTCATTTGTATTGAACTAATCATACTTTTTATATTTTTATCGTTAAGTTCACATTATTTTACATCTAAAACACGTATTTACAATACTCTTGGGTGAATATAAAAGGTCGTAAAAAAATTTTGAAATACAGGTGATGAATCCGCAAAATATCGTCTTAAGTCATTTCTATTAAACTAATCATACTTTTTATATTTTTAACGTTAAGTTCACATAATTTTACATCTAAAACACGTATTTACAATACATTTGGGTGAATACAAAAAATAGAATAAAAATTTGGGAAAAAATTTGGTAAAAAATGGTGATAATTCCGCTAAATATCGTTTAAAGTCATTTGTATTGAACTAATCATACTTTTTATAGTTTTATCGTTAAGTTCACATTATTTTACATCTAAAACACGTCTTTACAATACATTTGGGTGAATACAAAAGGTCGTAAATAATTTTGAAAAACAGGTGATGAATCCTATAAATATCGGCTTAAGTCATTTCTATTAAACTAATCATACTTTTTAAATTTTTATCGTTAAGTTCACATTATTTTACATCAAAAACACGTCTTTACAATACATTTGGGTGAATACAAAAAATAGAAAAAAAATTTGGTATAAAATGGTGATAATTCCGTTAAATATCGTTTAAAGTCATTTGTATTGAACTAATCATACTTTTTATATTTTTATCGTTAAGTTCACATAATTTTACATCTAAAACACGTCTTTTCAATACATTTGGGTGAATATAAAAGGTCGTAAAAAAATTTTGAAATACAGGTTATGAATCCGCTAAATATCGTCTTAAGTCATTTCTATTAATTTAATCATACTTTTTATATTTTTAACGATAAGTTCACATTGTTTCACATCTAAAACACGTGTTTACAATACATTTGGGTGAATACAAAAAATAGAAAAACAATTTGGGAAAAAATTTGGTAAAAAATGGTGATTATTCCGCTAAATATCGTTTAAAGTCATTTGTATTGAACTAATCATACTTTTTATATTTTTATCGTTAAGTTTACATTATTTTACATCTAAAACACGTCTTTACAATAAATTTGGGTGAATACAAAAAATAGAAAAAAAATTTGTGAAAAAATTTGGTAAAAAATGGTTATAATTCCGCTAAATATCGTTTAAAGTCATTTGTATTGATCTAATTATACTTTTTATAGTTTTATCGTTAAGCTCACATTATTTTACATCTAAGACGCGTCTATACAATACATTTGGGTGAATATAAAAGGTCGTAAAAAAATTTTGGAAAAAAAGGTGATGAATCCGATAAATATCGTCTAAATTCATTTGTATTGAACTAATCATACTTTTTATATTTTTATCGTTAAGTTCACATAATTTTACATCTAAAACACGTCTTTACAATACATTTGGGTGAATATAAAAGGTCGTAAAAAAATTTTGAAATACAGGTGATGAATCCGCAAAATATCGTCTTAAGTCATTTCTATTAAACTAATCATACTTTTTAAATTTTTAACGTTAAGTTCACATTATTTTACATCTAAAACACGTATTTACAATACATTTGGGTTAATACAAAAAATAGAAAAAAAATTTGTGAAAAAATTTGGTAAAAAATGGTTATAATTCCGCTAAATATCGTTTAAAGTCATTTGTATTGAACTAATCATACTTTTTATATTTTTATCGTTACGTTCACATAATTTTACATCTAAAACACGTCTTTACAATACATTTGGGTGAATATAAAAGGTCGTAAAAAAATTTTGAAAAACAGGTGATGAATCCGCTAAATATCGGCATAAGTCATTTCTATTAAGCTAATCATACTTTTTATATTTTTATCGTTAAGTTTACATTATTTTACATCTAAAACACGTCTTTACAATAAATTTGGGTGAATACAAAAAATAGAAAAAAAATTTGTGAAAAAATTTGGTAAAAAATGGTTATAATTCCGCTAAATATCGTTTAAAGTCATTTGTATTGATCTAATTATACTTTTTATAGTTTTATCGTTAAGCTCACATTATTTTACATCTAAGACGCGTCTATACAATACATTTGGGTGAATATAAAAGGTCGTAAAAAAATTTTGGAAAAAAAGGTGATGAATCCGATAAATATCGTCTAAATTCATTTGTATTGAACTAATCATACTTTTTATATTTTTATCGTTAAGTTCACATTATTTTACATCTAAAACACGTATTTACAATACATTTGGGTGAATACAAAAAATAGAAAAAAAATTTGGGAAAAAATTTGGTAAAAAATGGTGATAATTCCGCTAATTATCGTTTAAAGTCATTTGTATAGAACTAATCATACTTTTTATATTTTTATCGTTAAGTTCACATTATTTTACATCTAAAACACGTATTTACAATACATTTGGGTGAATACAAAAAATAGAATAAAAATTTGGTAAAAAATTTGGTAAAAAATGGTGATAATTCCGCTAAATATCGTTTAAAGTCATTTGTATTGAACTAATCATACTTTTTATATTTTTATCGTTAAGTTCACATAATTTTACATCTAAAACACGTCTTTACAATACATTTGGGTGAATATAAAAGGTCGTAAAAAAATTTTGAAATACAGGTGATGAATCCGCAAAATATCGTCTTAAGTCATTCGTATTGAACTAATCATACTTTTTATATTTTTATCGTTAAGTTCACATAATTTTACATCTAAAACACGTCTTAACAATACATTTGGGTGAATATAAAAGGTCGTAAAAAAATTTTGAAATACAGGTGATGAATCCGCTAAATATCGTCTTAAGTCATTTCTATTAATTTAATCATACTTTTTATATTTTTAACGTTAAGTTCACATAATTTTACATCTAAAACACGTCTTAACAATACATTTGGGTGAATATAAAAGGTCGTAAAAAAATTTTGGAAAAAATTTGGTAAAAAATGGTGATAATTCCGCTAAATATCGTTTTAAGTCATTTGTATTGAACTAATCATACTTTTTCTATTTTTATCGTTAAGTTCACATAATTTTACATCTAAAACACGTCTTTTCAATACATTTGGGTGAATATAAAAGGTCGTAAAAAAATTTGGGAAAAAATTTGGTAAAAAATGGTGATAATTCCGCTAAATATCGTTTAAAGTCATTTGTATTGAACTAATCATACTTTTTATATTTTTATCGTTAAGTTCACATTATTTTACATCTAAAACACGTATTTACAATACTCTTGGGTGAATATAAAAGGTCGTAAAAAAATTTTGAAATACAGGTGATGAATCCGCAAAATATCGTCTTAAGTCATTTCTATTAAACTAATCATACTTTTTATATTTTTAACGTTAAGTTCACATAATTTTACATCTAAAACACGTATTTACAATACATTTGGGTGAATACAAAAAATAGAATAAAAATTTGGGAAAAAATTTGGTAAAAAATGGTGATAATTCCGCTAAATATCGTTTAAAGTCATTTGTATTGAACTAATCATACTTTTTATAGTTTTATCGTTAAGTTCACATTATTTTACATCTAAAACACGTCTTTACAATACATTTGGGTGAATACAAAAGGTCGTAAATAATTTTGAAAAACAGGTGATGAATCCTATAAATATCGGCTTAAGTCATTTCTATTAAACTAATCATACTTTTTAAATTTTTATCGTTAAGTTCACATTATTTTACATCAAAAACACGTCTTTACAATACATTTGGGTGAATACAAAAAATAGAAAAAAAATTTGGTATAAAATGGTGATAATTCCGTTAAATATCGTTTAAAGTCATTTGTATTGAACTAATCATACTTTTTATATTTTTATCGTTAAGTTCACATAATTTTACATCTAAAACACGTCTTTTCAATACATTTGGGTGAATATAAAAGGTCGTAAAAAAATTTTGAAATACAGGTTATGAATCCGCTAAATATCGTCTTAAGTCATTTCTATTAATTTAATCATACTTTTTATATTTTTAACGATAAGTTCACATTGTTTCACATCTAAAACACGTGTTTACAATACATTTGGGTGAATACAAAAAATAGAAAAACAATTTGGGAAAAAATTTGGTAAAAAATGGTGATTATTCCGCTAAATATCGTTTAAAGTCATTTGTATTGAACTAATCATACTTTTTATATTTTTATCGTTAAGTTTACATTATTTTACATCTAAAACACGTCTTTACAATAAATTTGGGTGAATACAAAAAATAGAAAAAAAATTTGTGAAAAAATTTGGTAAAAAATGGTTATAATTCCGCTAAATATCGTTTAAAGTCATTTGTATTGATCTAATTATACTTTTTATAGTTTTATCGTTAAGCTCACATTATTTTACATCTAAGACGCGTCTATACAATACATTTGGGTGAATATAAAAGGTCGTAAAAAAATTTTGGAAAAAAAGGTGATGAATCCGATAAATATCGTCTAAATTCATTTGTATTGAACTAATCATACTTTTTATATTTTTATCGTTAAGTTCACATAATTTTACATCTAAAACACGTCTTTACAATACATTTGGGTGAATATAAAAGGTCGTAAAAAAATTTTGAAATACAGGTGATGAATCCGCAAAATATCGTCTTAAGTCATTTCTATTAAACTAATCATACTTTTTAAATTTTTAACGTTAAGTTCACATTATTTTACATCTAAAACACGTATTTACAATACATTTGGGTTAATACAAAAAATAGAAAAAAAATTTGTGAAAAAATTTGGTAAAAAATGGTTATAATTCCGCTAAATATCGTTTAAAGTCATTTGTATTGAACTAATCATACTTTTTATATTTTTATCGTTACGTTCACATAATTTTACATCTAAAACACGTCTTTACAATACATTTGGGTGAATATAAAAGGTCGTAAAAAAATTTTGAAAAACAGGTGATGAATCCGCTAAATATCGGCATAAGTCATTTCTATTAAGCTAATCATACTTTTTATATTTTTATCGTTAAGTTTACATTATTTTACATCTAAAACACGTCTTTACAATAAATTTGGGTGAATACAAAAAATAGAAAAAAAATTTGTGAAAAAATTTGGTAAAAAATGGTTATAATTCCGCTAAATATCGTTTAAAGTCATTTGTATTGATCTAATTATACTTTTTATAGTTTTATCGTTAAGCTCACATTATTTTACATCTAAGACGCGTCTATACAATACATTTGGGTGAATATAAAAGGTCGTAAAAAAATTTTGGAAAAAAAGGTGATGAATCCGATAAATATCGTCTAAATTCATTTGTATTGAACTAATCATACTTTTTATATTTTTATCGTTAAGTTCACATTATTTTACATCTAAAACACGTATTTACAATACATTTGGGTGAATACAAAAAATAGAAAAAAAATTTGGGAAAAAATTTGGTAAAAAATGGTGATAATTCCGCTAATTATCGTTTAAAGTCATTTGTATAGAACTAATCATACTTTTTATATTTTTATCGTTAAGTTCACATAATTTTACATCTAAAACACGTCTTTACAATACATTTGGGTGAATATAAAAGGTCGTAAAAAAATTTTGAAATACAGGTGATGAATCCGCAAAATATCGTCTTAAGTCATTTCTATTAAACTAATCATACTTTTTATATTTTTAACGTTAAGTTCACATAATTTTACATCAAAAACACGTCTTTACAATACATTTGGGTGAATACAAAAAATAGAAAAAAAATTTGGTAAAAAATGGTGATAATTCCGCTAAATATCGTTTAAAGTCATTTGTATTGAACTAATCATACTTTTTATATTTTTATCGTTAAGTTCACATAATTTTACATCTAAAACACGTCTATTCAATACATTTGGGTGAATATAAAAGGTCGTAAAAAAATTTTGAAATACAGGTGATGAATCCGCTAAATATCGGCATAAGTCATTTCTATTAAGCTAATCATACTTTTTATATTTTTATCGTTAAGTTTACATTATTTTACATCTAAAACACGTCTTTACAATAAATTTGGGTGAATACAAAAAATAGAAAAAAAATTTGTAAAAAAATTTGGTAAAAAATGGTTATAATTCCGCTAAATATCGTTTAAAGTCATTTGTATTGATCTAATTATACTTTTTATAGTTTTATCGTTAAGCTCACATTATTTTACATCTAAGACGCGTCTATACAATACATTTGGGTGAATATAAAAGGTCGTAAAAAAATTTTGGAAAAAAAGGTGATGAATCCGATAAATATCGTCTAAATTCATTTGTATTGAACTAATCATACTTTTTATATTTTTATCGTTAAGTTCACATTATTTTACATCTAAAACTCGTATTTACAATACATTTGGGTGAATACAAAAAATAGAAATTTGGGAAAAAATTTGGTAAAAAATGGTGATAATTCCGCTAATTATCGTTTAAAGTCATTTGTATTGAACTAATCATACTTTTTATATTTTTATCGTTAAGTTCACATTATTTTACATCTAAAACACGTATTTACAATACATTTGGGTGAATACAAAAAATAGAATAAAAATTTGGGAAAAAATTTGGTAAAAAATGGTGATAATTCCGCTAAATATCGTTTAAAGTCATTTGTATTGAACTAATCATACTTTTTATATTTTTATCGTTAAGTTCACATAATTTTACATCTAAAACACGTCTTTACAATACATTTGGGTGAATATAAAAGGTCGTAAAAAAATTTTGAAATACAGGTGATGAATCCGCAAAATATCGTCTTAAGTCATTTCTATTAAACTAATCATACTTTTTATATTTTTAACGTTAAGTTCACATAATTTTACATCAAAAACACGTCTTTACAATACATTTGGGTGAATACAAAAAATAGAAAAAAAATTTGGTAACAAATGGTGATAATTCCGCTAAATATCGTTTAAAGTCATTTGTATTGAACTAATCATACTTTTTATATTTTTATCGTTAAGTTCACATAATTTTACATCTAAAACACGTCTATTCAATACATTTGGGTGAATATAAAAGGTCGTAAAAAAATTTTGAAATACAGGTGATGAATCCGCTAAATATCGTCTTAAGTCATTTCTATAAATTTAATCATACTTTTTATATTTTTAACGTTAAGTTCACATAATTTTACATCTAAAACACGTCTTAACAATACATTTGGGTGAATATAAAAGGTCGTAAAAAAATTTTGGAAAAAATTTGGTAAAAAATGGTGATAATTCCGCTAAATATCGTTTTAAGTCATTTGTATTGAACTAATCATACTTTTTCTATTTTTATCGTTAAGTTCACATAATTTTACATCTAAAACACGTCTTTTCAATACATTTGGGTGAATACAAAAAATAGAATAAAAATTTGGGAAAAAATTTGGTAAAAAATGGTGATAATTCTGCTAAATATCGTTTAAAGTCATTTGTATTGAACTAATCATACTTTTTATATTTTTATCGTTAAGTTCACATAATTTTACATCTAAACCACGTCTTTACAATACATTTGGGTGAATATAAAAGGTCGTAAAAAAATTTTGAAATACAGGTGATGAATCCGCAAAATATCGTCTTAAGTCATTTCTATTAAACTAATCATACTTTTTATATTTTTAACGTTAAGTTCACATAATTTTACATCTAAAACACGTCTATTCAATACATTTGGGTGAATATAAAAGGTCGTAAAAAAATTTTGAAATACAGGTGATGAATCCGCTAAATATCGGCATAAGTCATTTCTATTAAGCTAATCATACTTTTTATATTTTTATCGTTAAGTTTACATTATTTTACATCTAAAACACGTCTTTACAATAAATTTGGGTGAATACAAAAAATAGAAAAAAAATTTGTAAAAAAATTTGGTAAAAAATGGTTATAATTCCGCTAAATATCGTTTAAAGTCATTTGTATTGATCTAATTATACTTTTTATAGTTTTATCGTTAAGCTCACATTATTTTACATCTAAGACGCGTCTATACAATACATTTGGGTGAATATAAAAGGTCGTAAAAAAATTTTGGAAAAAAAGGTGATGAATCCGATAAATATCGTCTAAATTCATTTGTATTGAACTAATCATACTTTTTATATTTTTATCGTTAAGTTCACATTATTTTACATCTAAAACACGTATTTACAATACATTTGGGTGAATACAAAAAATAGAAAAAAAATTTGGGAAAAAATTTGGTAAAAAATGGTGATAATTCCGCTAATTATCGTTTAAAGTCATTTGTATTGAACTAATCATACTTTTTATATTTTTATCGTTAAGTTCACATTATTTTACATCTAAAACACGTATTTACAATACATTTGGGTGAATACAAAAAATAGAATAAAAATTTGGGAAAAAATTTGGTAAAAAATGGTGATAATTCCGCTAAATATCGTTTAAAGTCATTTGTATTGAACTAATCATGCTTTTTATATTTTTATCGTTAAGTTCACATAATTTTACATCTAAAACACGTCTTTACAATACATTTGGGTGAATATAAAAGGTCGTAAAAAAATTTTGAAATACAGGTGATGAATCCGCAAAATATCGTCTTAAGTCATTTCTATTAAACTAATCATACTTTTTATATTTTTAACGTTAAGTTCACATAATTTTACATCAAAAACACGTCTTTACAATACATTTGGGTGAATACAAAAAATAGAAAAAAAATTTGGTAACAAATGGTGATAATTCCGCTAAATATCGTTTAAAGTCATTTGTATTGAACTAATCATACTTTTTATATTTTTATCGTTAAGTTCACATAATTTTACATCTAAAACACGTCTATTCAATACATTTGGGTGAATATAAAAGGTCGTAAAAAAATTTTGAAATACAGGTGATGAATCCGCTAAATATCGTCTTAAGTCATTTCTATAAATTTAATCATACTTTTTATATTTTTAACGTTAAGTTCACATAATTTTACATCTAAAACACGTCTTAACAATACATTTGGGTGAATATAAAAGGTCGTAAAAAAATTTTGGAAAAAATTTGGTAAAAAATGGTGATAATTCCGCTAAATATCGTTTTAAGTCATTTGTATTGAACTAATCATACTTTTTCTATTTTTATCGTTAAGTTCACATAATTTTACATCTAAAACACGTCTTTTCAATACATTTGGGTGAATACAAAAAATAGAAAAAAAATTTGGGAAAACATTTGGTAAAAAATGGTGATAATTCCGCTAAATATCGTTTAAAGTCATTTGTATTGAACTAATCATACTTTTTATATTTTTATCTTTAAGTTCACATAATTTTACATCAAAATCACGTCTTTTCAATACATTTGGGTGAATACAAAAAATAGAATAAAAATTTGGGAAAAAATTTGGTAAAAAATGGTGATAATTCCGCTAAATATCGTTTAAAGTCATTTGTATTGAACTAATCATACTTTTTATAGTTTTATCGTTAAGTTCACATTATTTTACATCTAAAACACGTCTTTACAATACATTTGGGTGAATACAAAAGGTCGTAAATAATTTTGAAAAACAGGTGATGAATCCTATAAATATCGGCTTAAGTCATTTCTATTAAACTAATCATACTTTTTAAATTTTTATCGTTAAGTTCACATTATTTTACATCAAAAACACGTCTTTACAATACATTTGGGTGAATACAAAAAATAGAAAAAAAATTTGGTATAAAATGGTGATAATTCCGTTAAATATCGTTTAAAGTCATTTGTATTGAACTAATCATACTTTTTATATTTTTATCGTTAAGTTCACATAATTTTACATCTAAAACACGTCTTTTCAATACATTTGGGTGAATATAAAAGGTCGTAAAAAAATTTTGAAATACAGGTTATGAATCCGCTAAATATCGTCTTAAGTCATTTCTATTAATTTAATCATACTTTTTATATTTTTAACGATAAGTTCACATTGTTTCACATCTAAAACACGTGTTTACAATACATTTGGGTGAATACAAAAAATAGAAAAACAATTTGGGAAAAAATTTGGTAAAAAATGGTGATTATTCCGCTAAATATCGTTTAAAGTCATTTGTATTGAACTAATCATACTTTTTATATTTTTATCGTTAAGTTTACATTATTTTACATCTAAAACACGTCTTTACAATAAATTTGGGTGAATACAAAAAATAGAAAAAAAATTTGTGAAAAAATTTGGTAAAAAATGGTTATAATTCCGCTAAATATCGTTTAAAGTCATTTGTATTGATCTAATTATACTTTTTATAGTTTTATCGTTAAGCTCACATTATTTTACATCTAAGACGCGTCTATACAATACATTTGGGTGAATATAAAAGGTCGTAAAAAAATTTTGGAAAAAAAGGTGATGAATCCGATAAATATCGTCTAAATTCATTTGTATTGAACTAATCATACTTTTTATATTTTTATCGTTAAGTTCACATAATTTTACATCTAAAACACGTCTTTACAATACATTTGGGTGAATATAAAAGGTCGTAAAAAAATTTTGAAATACAGGTGATGAATCCGCAAAATATCGTCTTAAGTCATTTCTATTAAACTAATCATACTTTTTAAATTTTTAACGTTAAGTTCACATTATTTTACATCTAAAACACGTATTTACAATACATTTGGGTTAATACAAAAAATAGAAAAAAAATTTGTGAAAAAATTTGGTAAAAAATGGTTATAATTCCGCTAAATATCGTTTAAAGTCATTTGTATTGAACTAATCATACTTTTTATATTTTTATCGTTACGTTCACATAATTTTACATCTAAAACACGTCTTTACAATACATTTGGGTGAATATAAAAGGTCGTAAAAAAATTTTGAAAAACAGGTGATGAATCCGCTAAATATCGGCATAAGTCATTTCTATTAAGCTAATCATACTTTTTATATTTTTATCGTTAAGTTTACATTATTTTACATCTAAAACACTTCTTTACAATAAATTTGGGTGAATACAAAAAATAGAAAAAAAATTTGTGAAAAAATTTGGTAAAAAATGGTTATAATTCCGCTAAATATCGTTTAAAGTCATTTGTATTGATCTAATTATACTTTTTATAGTTTTATCGTTAAGCTCACATTATTTTACATCTAAGACGCGTCTATACAATACATTTGGGTGAATATAAAAGGTCGTAAAAAAATTTTGGAAAAAAAGGTGATGAATCCGATAAATATCGTCTAAATTCATTTGTATTGAACTAATCATACTTTTTATATTTTTATCGTTAAGTTCACATTATTTTACATCTAAAACACGTATTTACAATACATTTGGGTGAATACAAAAAATAGAAAAAAAATTTGGGAAAAAATTTGGTAAAAAATGGTGATAATTCCGCTAATTATCGTTTAAAGTCATTTGTATAGAACTAATCATACTTTTTATATTTTTATCGTTAAGTTCACATAATTTTACATCTAAAACACGTCTTTACAATACATTTGGGTGAATATAAAAGGTCGTAAAAAAATTTTGAAATACAGGTGATGAATCCGCAAAATATCGTCTTAAGTCATTTCTATTAAACTAATCATACTTTTTATATTTTTAACGTTAAGTTCACATAATTTTACATCAAAAACACGTCTTTACAATACATTTGGGTGAATACAAAAAATAGAAAAAAAATTTGGTAAAAAATGGTGATAATTCCGCTAAATATCGTTTAAAGTCATTTGTATTGAACTAATCATACTTTTTATATTTTTATCGTTAAGTTCACATAATTTTACATCTAAAACACGTCTATTCAATACATTTGGGTGAATATAAAAGGTCGTAAAAAAATTTTGAAATACAGGTGATGAATCCGCTAAATATCGGCATAAGTCATTTCTATTAAGCTAATCATACTTTTTATATTTTTATCGTTAAGTTTACATTATTTTACATCTAAAACACGTCTTTACAATAAATTTGGGTGAATACAAAAAATAGAAAAAAAATTTGTAAAAAAATTTGGTAAAAAATGGTTATAATTCCGCTAAATATCGTTTAAAGTCATTTGTATTGATCTAATTATACTTTTTATAGTTTTATCGTTAAGCTCACATTATTTTACATCTAAGACGCGTCTATACAATACATTTGGGTGAATATAAAAGGTCGTAAAAAAATTTTGGAAAAAAAGGTGATGAATCCGATAAATATCGTCTAAATTCATTTGTATTGAACTAATCATACTTTTTATATTTTTATCGTTAAGTTCACATTATTTTACATCTAAAACTCGTATTTACAATACATTTGGGTGAATACAAAAAATAGAAAAAAAATTTGGGAAAAAATTTGGTAAAAAATGGTGATAATTCCGCTAATTATCGTTTAAAGTCATTTGTATTGAACTAATCATACTTTTTATATTTTTATCGTTAAGTTCACATTATTTTACATCTAAAACACGTATTTACAATACATTTGGGTGAATACAAAAAATAGAATAAAAATTTGGGAAAAAATTTGGTAAAAAATGGTGATAATTCCGCTAAATATCGTTTAAAGTCATTTGTATTGAACTAATCATACTTTTTATATTTTTATCGTTAAGTTCACATAATTTTACATCTAAAACACGTCTTTACAATACATTTGGGTGAATATAAAAGGTCGTAAAAAAATTTTGAAATACAGGTGATGAATCCGCAAAATATCGTCTTAAGTCATTTCTATTAAACTAATCATACTTTTTATATTTTTAACGTTAAGTTCACATAATTTTACATCAAAAACACGTCTTTACAATACATTTGGGTGAATACAAAAAATAGAAAAAAAATTTGGTAACAAATGGTGATAATTCCGCTAAATATCGTTTAAAGTCATTTGTATTGAACTAATCATACTTTTTATATTTTTATCGTTAAGTTCACATAATTTTACATCTAAAACACGTCTATTCAATACATTTGGGTGAATATAAAAGGTCGTAAAAAAATTTTGAAATACAGGTGATGAATCCGCTAAATATCGTCTTAAGTCATTTCTATAAATTTAATCATACTTTTTATATTTTTAACGTTAAGTTCACATAATTTTACATCTAAAACACGTCTTAACAATACATTTGGGTGAATATAAAAGGTCGTAAAAAAATTTTGGAAAAAATTTGGTAAAAAATGGTGATAATTCCGCTAAATATCGTTTTAAGTCATTTGTATTGAACTAATCATACTTTTTCTATTTTTATCGTTAAGTTCACATAATTTTACATCTAAAACACGTCTTTTCAATACATTTGGGTGAATACAAAAAATAGAATAAAAATTTGGGAAAAAATTTGGTAAAAAATGGTGATAATTCCGCTAAATATCGTTTAAAGTCATTTGTATTGAACTAATCATACTTTTTATATTTTTATCGTTAAGTTCACATAATTTTACATCTAAACCACGTCTTTACAATACATTTGGGTGAATATAAAAGGTCGTAAAAAAATTTTGAAATACAGGTGATGAATCCGCAAAATATCGTCTTAAGTCATTTCTATTAAACTAATCATACTTTTTATATTTTTAACGTTAAGTTCACATAATTTTACATCTAAAACACGTCTATTCAATACATTTGGGTGAATATAAAAGGTCGTAAAAAAATTTTGAAATACAGGTGATGAATCCGCTAAATATCGGCATAAGTCATTTCTATTAAGCTAATCATACTTTTTATATTTTTATCGTTAAGTTTACATTATTTTACATCTAAAACACGTCTTTACAATAAATTTGGGTGAATACAAAAAATAGAAAAAAAATTTGTAAAAAAATTTGGTAAAAAATGGTTATAATTCCGCTAAATATCGTTTAAAGTCATTTGTATTGATCTAATTATACTTTTTATAGTTTTATCGTTAAGCTCACATTATTTTACATCTAAGACGCGTCTATACAATACATTTGGGTGAATATAAAAGGTCGTAAAAAAATTTTGGAAAAAAAGGTGATGAATCCGATAAATATCGTCTAAATTCATTTGTATTGAACTAATCATACTTTTTATATTTTTATCGTTAAGTTCACATTATTTTACATCTAAAACACGTATTTACAATACATTTGGGTGAATACAAAAAATAGAAAAAAAATTTGGGAAAAAATTTGGTAAAAAATGGTGATAATTCCGCTAATTATCGTTTAAAGTCATTTGTATTGAACTAATCATACTTTTTATATTTTTATCGTTAAGTTCACATTATTTTACATCTAAAACACGTATTTACAATACATTTGGGTGAATACAAAAAATAGAATAAAAATTTGGGAAAAAATTTGGTAAAAAATGGTGATAATTCCGCTAAATATCGTTTAAAGTCATTTGTATTGAACTAATCATGCTTTTTATATTTTTATCGTTAAGTTCACATAATTTTACATCTAAAACACGTCTTTACAATACATTTGGGTGAATATAAAAGGTCGTAAAAAAATTTTGAAATACAGGTGATGAATCCGCAAAATATCGTCTTAAGTCATTTCTATTAAACTAATCATACTTTTTATATTTTTAACGTTAAGTTCACATAATTTTACATCAAAAACACGTCTTTACAATACATTTGGGTGAATACAAAAAATAGAAAAAAAATTTGGTAACAAATGGTGATAATTCCGCTAAATATCGTTTAAAGTCATTTGTATTGAACTAATCATACTTTTTATATTTTTATCGTTAAGTTCACATAATTTTACATCTAAAACACGTCTATTCAATACATTTGGGTGAATATAAAAGGTCGTAAAAAAATTTTGAAATACAGGTGATGAATCCGCTAAATATCGTCTTAAGTCATTTCTATAAATTTAATCATACTTTTTATATTTTTAACGTTAAGTTCACATAATTTTACATCTAAAACACGTCTTAACAATACATTTGGGTGAATATAAAAGGTCGTAAAAAAATTTTGGAAAAAATTTGGTAAAAAATGGTGATAATTCCGCTAAATATCGTTTTAAGTCATTTGTATTGAACTAATCATACTTTTTCTATTTTTATCGTTAAGTTCACATAATTTTACATCTAAAACACGTCTTTTCAATACATTTGGGTGAATACAAAAAATAGAAAAAAAATTTGGGAAAACATTTGGTAAAAAATGGTGATAATTCCGCTAAATATCGTTTAAAGTCATTTGTATTGAACTAATCATACTTTTTATATTTTTATCTTTAAGTTCACATAATTTTACATCAAAATCACGTCTTTTCAATACATTTGGGTGAATACAAAAAATAGAAAAAAAATTTGGGAAAACATTTGGTAAAAAATGGTGATAATTCCGCTAAATATCGTTTAAAGTCATTTGTATTGAACTAATCATACTTTTTATATTTTTATCGTTAAGTTCACATAATTTTACATCAAAATCACGTCTTTTCAATACATTTGAGTGAATACAAAAAATAGAAAAAAAATTTGGGAAAAAATTTGGTAAAAAATGGTGATAATTCCGCTAAATATCGTTTAAAGTCATTTGTATTGAACTAATCATACTTTTTATATTTTTATCGTTAAGTTCACATAATTTTACATCTAAAACACGTCTTTACAATACATTTGGGTGAATATAAAAGGTCGTAAAAAAATTTTGAAATACAGGTGATGAATCCGCAAAATATCGTCTTAAGTCATTTCTATTAAACTAATCATACTTTTTATATTTTTAACGTTAAGTTCACATAATTTTACATCAAAAACACGTCTTTACAATACATTTGGGTGAATACAAAAAATAGAAAAAAAATTTGGTAAAAAATGGTGATAATTCCGCTAAATATCGTTTAAAGTCATTTGTATTGAACTAATCATACTTTTTATATTTTTATCGTTAAGTTCACATAATTTTACATCTAAAACACGTCTTTTCAATACATTTGGGTGAATACAAAAGGTCGTAAAAAAATTTTGAAATACAGTTGATGAATCCGCTAAATATCGTCTTAAGTCATTTCTATTAATTTAATCATACTTTTTATATTTTTAACGTTAAGTTCACATAATTTTACATCTAAAACACGTCTTTACAATACATTTGGGTGAATATAAAAGGTCGTAAAAAAATTTTGGAAAAAATTTGGTAAAAAATGGTGATAATTCCGCTAAATATCGTTTAAAGTCATTTTTATTGAACTAATCATACTTTTTATAGTTTTATCGTTAAGTTCACATTATTTTACATCTAAAACACGTCTTTACAATACATTTGGGTGAATACAAATGTCGTAAATAATTTTGAAAAACAGGTGATGAATCCTATAAATATCGGCTTAAGTCATTTCTATTAAACTAATCATACTTTTTAAATTTTTAACGTTAAGTTCACATTATTTTACATCTAAAACACGTATTTACAATACATTTGGGTTAATACAAAAAATAGAAAAAAAATTTGTGAAAAAATTTGGTAAAAAATGGTTATAATTCCGCTAAATATCGTTTAAAGTCATTTGTATTGAACTAATCATACTTTTTATATTTTTATCGTTACGTTCACATAATTTTACATCTAAAACACGTCTTTACAATACATTTGGGTGAATATAAAAGGTCGTAAAAAAATTTTGAAAAACAGGTGATGAATCCGCTAAATATCGGCATAAGTCATTTCTATTAAGCTAATCATACTTTTTATATTTTTATCGTTAAGTTTACATTATTTTACATCTAAAACACGTCTTTACAATAAATTTGGGTGAATACAAAAAATAGAAAAAAAATTTGTGAAAAAATTTGGTAAAAAATGGTTATAATTCCGCTAAATATCGTTTAAAGTCATTTGTATTGATCTAATTATACTTTTTATAGTTTTATCGTTAAGCTCACATTATTTTACATCTAAGACGCGTCTATACAATACATTTGGGTGAATATAAAAGGTCGTAAAAAAATTTTGGAAAAAAAGGTGATGAATCCGATAAATATCGTCTAAATTCATTTGTATTGAACTAATCATACTTTTTATATTTTTATCGTTAAGTTCACATTATTTTACATCTAAAACACGTATTTACAATACATTTGGGTGAATACAAAAAATAGAAAAAAAATTTGGGAAAAAATTTGGTAAAAAATGGTGATAATTCCGCTAATTATCGTTTAAAGTCATTTGTATAGAACTAATCATACTTTTTATATTTTTATCGTTAAGTTCACATTATTTTACATCTAAAACACGTATTTACAATACATTTGGGTGAATACAAAAAATAGAATAAAAATTTGGTAAAAAATTTGGTAAAAAATGGTGATAATTCCGCTAAATATCGTTTAAAGTCATTTGTATTGAACTAATCATACTTTTTATATTTTTATCGTTAAGTTCACATAATTTTACATCTAAAACACGTCTTTACAATACATTTGGGTGAATATAAAAGGTCGTAAAAAAATTTTGAAATACAGGTGATGAATCCGCAAAATATCGTCTTAAGTCATTTCTATTAAACTAATCATACTTTTTATATTTTTAACGTTAAGTTCACATAATTTTACATCAAAAACACGTCTTTACAATACATTTGGGTGAATACAAAAAATAGAAAAAAAATTTGGTAACAAATGGTGATAATTCCGCTAAATATCGTTTAAAGTCATTTGTATTGAACTAATCATACTTTTTATATTTTTATCGTTAAGTTCACATAATTTTACATCTAAAACACGTCTTTACAATACATTTGGGTGAATATAAAAGGTCGTAAAAAAATTTTGAAATACAGGTGATGAATCCGCAAAATATCGTCTTAAGTCATTTGTATTGAACTAATCATACTTTTTATATTTTTATCGTTAAGTTCACATAATTTTACATCTAAAACACGTCTATTCAATACATTTGGGTGAATATAAAACGTCGTAAAAAAATTTTGAAATACAGGTGATGAATCCGCTAAATATCGTCTTAAGTCATTTCTATTAATTTAATCATACTTTTTATATTTTTAACGTTAAGTTCACATAATTTTACATCTAAAACACGTCTTAACAATACATTTGGGTGAATATAAAAGGTCGTAAAAAAATTTTGGAAAAAATTTGGTAAAAAATGGTGATAATTCCGCTAAATATCGTTTTAAGTCATTTGTATTGAACTAATCATACTTTTTCTATTTTTATCGTTAAGTTCACATAATTTTACATCTAAAACACGTCTTTTCAATACATTTGGGTGAATATAAAAGGTCGTAAAAAAATTTGGGAAAAAATTTGGTAAAAAATGGTGATAATTCCGCTAAATATCGTTTAAAGTCATTTGTATTGATCTAATTATACTTTTTATAGTTTTATCGTTAAGCTCACATTATTTTACATCTAAGACGCGTCTATACAATACATTTGGGTGAATACAAAAAATAGAAAAAAAATTTGGTATAAAATGGTGATAATTCCGTTAAATATCGTTTAAAGTCATTTGTATTGAACTATTCATACTTTTTATATTTTTATCGTTAAGTTCACATAATTTTACATCTAAAACACGTCTTTTCAATACATTTGGGTGAATATAAAAGGTCGTAAAAAAATTTTGAAATACAGGTTATGAATCCGCTAAATATCGTCTTAAGTCATTTCTATTAATTTAATCATACTTTTTATATTTTTAACGATAAGTTCACATTGTTTCACATCTAAAACACGTGTTTACAATACATTTGGGTGAATACAAAAAATAGAAAAACAATTTGGGAAAAAATTTGGTAAAAAATGGTGATTATTCCGCTAAATATCGTTTAAAGTCATTTGTATTGAACTAATCATACTTTTTATATTTTTATCGTTAAGTTTACATTATTTTACATCTAAAACACGTCTTTACAATAAATTTGGGTGAATACAAAAAATAGAAAAAAAATTTGTGAAAAAATTTGGTAAAAAATGGTTATAATTCCGCTAAATATCGTTTAAAGTCATTTGTATTGATCTAATTATACTTTTTATAGTTTTATCGTTAAGCTCACATTATTTTACATCTAAGACGCGTCTATACAATACATTTGGGTGAATATAAAAGGTCGTAAAAAAATTTTGGAAAAAAAGGTGATGAATCCGATAAATATCGTCTAAATTCATTTGTATTGAACTAATCATACTTTTTATATTTTTATCGTTAAGTTCACATAATTTTACATCTAAAACACGTCTTTACAATACATTTGGGTGAATATAAAAGGTCGTAAAAAAATTTTGAAATACAGGTGATGAATCCGCAAAATATCGTCTTAAGTCATTTCTATTAAACTAATCATACTTTTTAAATTTTTAACGTTAAGTTCACATTATTTTACATCTAAAACACGTATTTACAATACATTTGGGTTAATACAAAAAATAGAAAAAAAATTTGTGAAAAAATTTGGTAAAAAATGGTTATAATTCCGCTAAATATCGTTTAAAGTCATTTGTATTGAACTAATCATACTTTTTATATTTTTATCGTTACGTTCACATAATTTTACATCTAAAACACGTCTTTACAATACATTTGGGTGAATATAAAAGGTCGTAAAAAAATTTTGAAAAACAGGTGATGAATCCGCTAAATATCGGCATAAGTCATTTCTATTAAGCTAATCATACTTTTTATATTTTTATCGTTAAGTTTACATTATTTTACATCTAAAACACGTCTTTACAATAAATTTGGGTGAATACAAAAAATAGAAAAAAAATTTGTGAAAAAATTTGGTAAAAAATGGTTATAATTCCGCTAAATATCGTTTAAAGTCATTTGTATTGATCTAATTATACTTTTTATAGTTTTATCGTTAAGCTCACATTATTTTACATCTAAGACGCGTCTATACAATACATTTGGGTGAATATAAAAGGTCGTAAAAAAATTTTGGAAAAAAAGGTGATGAATCCGATAAATATCGTCTAAATTCATTTGTATTGAACTAATCATACTTTTTATATTTTTATCGTTAAGTTCACATTATTTTACATCTAAAACACGTATTTACAATACATTTGGGTGAATACAAAAAATAGAAAAAAAATTTGGGAAAAAATTTGGTAAAAAATGGTGATAATTCCGCTAATTATCGTTTAAAGTCATTTGTATAGAACTAATCATACTTTTTATATTTTTATCGTTAAGTTCACATAATTTTACATCTAAAACACGTCTTTACAATACATTTGGGTGAATATAAAAGGTCGTAAAAAAATTTTGAAATACAGGTGATGAATCCGCAAAATATCGTCTTAAGTCATTTCTATTAAACTAATCATACTTTTTATATTTTTAACGTTAAGTTCACATAATTTTACATCAAAAACACGTCTTTACAATACATTTGGGTGAATACAAAAAATAGAAAAAAAATTTGGTAAAAAATGGTGATAATTCCGCTAAATATCGTTTAAAGTCATTTGTATTGAACTAATCATACTTTTTATATTTTTATCGTTAAGTTCACATAATTTTACATCTAAAACACGTCTATTCAATACATTTGGGTGAATATAAAAGGTCGTAAAAAAATTTTGAAATACAGGTGATGAATCCGCTAAATATCGGCATAAGTCATTTCTATTAAGATAATCATACTTTTTATATTTTTATCGTTAAGTTTACATTATTTTACATCTAAAACACGTCTTTACAATAAATTTGGGTGAATACAAAAAATAGAAAAAAAATTTGTAAAAAAATTTGGTAAAAAATGGTTATAATTCCGCTAAATATCGTTTAAAGTCATTTGTATTGATCTAATTATACTTTTTATAGTTTTATCGTTAAGCTCACATTATTTTACATCTAAGACGCGTCTATACAATACATTTGGGTGAATATAAAAGGTCGTAAAAAAATTTTGGAAAAAAAGGTGATGAATCCGATAAATATCGTCTAAATTCATTTGTATTGAACTAATCATACTTTTTATATTTTTATCGTTAAGTTCACATTATTTTACATCTAAAACACGTATTTACAATACATTTGGGTGAATACAAAAAATAGAAAAAAAATTTGGGAAAAAATTTGGTAAAAAATGGTGATAATTCCGCTAATTATCGTTTAAAGTCATTTGTATTGAACTAATCATACTTTTTATATTTTTATCGTTAAGTTCACATTATTTTACATCTAAAACACGTATTTACAATACATTTGGGTGAATACAAAAAATAGAATAAAAATTTGGGAAAAAATTTGGTAAAAAATGGTGATAATTCCGCTAAATATCGTTTAAAGTCATTTGTATTGAACTAATCATACTTTTTATATTTTTATCGTTAAGTTCACATAATTTTACATCTAAAACACGTCTTTACAATACATTTGGGTGAATATAAAAGGTCGTAAAAAAATTTTGAAATACAGGTGATGAATCCGCAAAATATCGTCTTAAGTCATTTCTATTAAACTAATCATACTTTTTATATTTTTAACGTTAAGTTCACATAATTTTACATCAAAAACACGTCTTTACAATACATTTGGGTGAATACAAAAAATAGAAAAAAAATTTGGTAACAAATGGTGATAATTCCGCTAAATATCGTTTAAAGTCATTTGTATTGAACTAATCATACTTTTTATATTTTTATCGTTAAGTTCACATAATTTTACATCTAAAACACGTCTATTCAATACATTTGGGTGAATATAAAAGGTCGTAAAAAAATTTTGGAAAAAATTTGGTAAAAAATGGTGATAATTCCGCTAAATATCGTTTTAAGTCATTTGTATTGAACTAATCATACTTTTTCTATTTTTATCGTTAAGTTCACATAATTTTACATCTAAAACACGTCTTTTCAATACATTTGGGTGAATACAAAAAATAGAATAAAAATTTGGGAAAAAATTTGGTAAAAAATGGTGATAATTCCGCTAAATATCGTTTAAAGTCATTTGTATTGAACTAATCATACTTTTTATATTTTTATCGTTAAGTTCACATAATTTTACATCTAAACCACGTCTTTACAATACATTTGGGTGAATATAAAAGGTCGTAAAAAAATTTTGAAATACAGGTGATGAATCCGCAAAATATCGTCTTAAGTCATTTCTATTAAACTAATCATACTTTTTATATTTTTAACGTTAAGTTCACATAATTTTACATCTAAAACACGTCTATTCAATACATTTGGGTGAATATAAAAGGTCGTAAAAAAATTTTGAAATACAGGTGATGAATCCGCTAAATATCGGCATAAGTCATTTCTATTAAGCTAATCATACTTTTTATATTTTTATCGTTAAGTTTACATTATTTTACATCTAAAACACGTCTTTACAATAAATTTGGGTGAATACAAAAAATAGAAAAAAAATTTGTAAAAAAATTTGGTAAAAAATGGTTATAATTCCGCTAAATATCGTTTAAAGTCATTTGTATTGATCTAATTATACTTTTTATAGTTTTATCGTTAAGCTCACATTATTTTACATCTAAGACGCGTCTATACAATACATTTGGGTGAATATAAAAGGTCGTAAAAAAATTTTGGAAAAAAAGGTGATGAATCCGATAAATATCGTCTAAATTCATTTGTATTGAACTAATCATACTTTTTATATTTTTATCGTTATGTTCACATTATTTTACATCTAAAACACGTATTTACAATACATTTGGGTGAATACAAAAAATAGAAAAAAAATTTGGGAAAAAATTTGGTAAAAAATGGTGATAATTCCGCTAATTATCGTTTAAAGTCATTTGTATTGAACTAATCATACTTTTTATATTTTTATCGTTAAGTTCACATTATTTTACATCTAAAACACGTATTTACAATACATTTGGGTGAATACAAAAAATAGAATAAAAATTTGGGAAAAAATTTGGTAAAAAATGGTGTTAATTCCGCTAAATATCGTTTAAAGTCATTTGTATTGAACTAATCATACTTTTTATATTTTTATCGTTAAGTTCACATAATTTTACATCTAAAACACGTCTTTACAATACATTTGGGTGAATATAAAAGGTCGTAAAAAAATTTTGAAATACAGGTGATGAATCCGCAAAATATCGTCTTAAGTCATTTCTATTAAACTAATCATACTTTTTATATTTTTAACGTTAAGTTCACATAATTTTACATCAAAAACACGTCTTTACAATACATTTGGGTGAATACAAAAAATAGAAAAAAAATTTGGTAACAAATGGTGATAATTCCGCTAAATATCGTTTAAAGTCATTTGTATTGAACTAATCATACTTTTTATATTTTTATCGTTAAGTTCACATAATTTTACATCTAAAACACGTCTATTCAATACATTTGGGTGAATATAAAAGGTCGTAAAAAAATTTTGAAATACAGGTGATGAATCCGCTAAATATCGTCTTAAGTCATTTCTATAAATTTAATCATACTTTTTATATTTTTAACGTTAAGTTCACATAATTTTACATCTAAAACACGTCTTAACAATACATTTGGGTGAATATAAAAGGTCGTAAAAAAATTTTGGAAAAAATTTGGTAAAAAATGGTGATAATTCCGCTAAATATCGTTTTAAGTCATTTGTATTGAACTAATCATACTTTTTCTATTTTTATCGTTAAGTTCACATAATTTTACATCTAAAACACGTCTTTTCAATACATTTGGGTGAATACAAAAAATAGAATAAAAATTTGGGAAAAAATTTGGTAAAAAATGGTGATAATTCCGCTAAATATCGTTTAAAGTCATTTGTATTGAACTAATCATACTTTTTATATTTTTATCGTTAAGTTCACATAATTTTACATCTAAAACACGTCTTTACAATACATTTGGGTGAATATAAAAGGTCGTAAAAAAATTTTGAAATACAGGTGATGAATCCGCAAAATATCGTCTTAAGTCATTTCTATTAAACTAATCATACTTTTTATATTTTTAACGTTAAGTTCACATAATTTTACATCTAAAACACGTCTATTCAATACATTTGGGTGAATATAAAAGGTCGTAAAAAAATTTTGAAATACAGGTGATGAATCCGCTAAATATCGGCATAAGTCATTTCTATTAAGCTAATCATACTTTTTATATTTTTATCGTTAAGTTTACATTATTTTACATCTAAAACACGTCTTTACAATAAATTTGGGTGAATACAAAAAATAGAAAAAAAATTTGTAAAAAAATTTGGTAAAAAATGGTTATAATTCCGCTAAATATCGTTTAAAGTCATTTGTATTGATCTAATTATACTTTTTATAGTTTTATCGTTAAGCTCACATTATTTTACATCTAAGACGCGTCTATACAATACATTTGGGTGAATATAAAAGGTCGTAAAAAAATTTTGGAAAAAAAGGTGATGAATCCGATAAATATCGTCTAAATTCATTTGTATTGAACTAATCATACTTTTTATATTTTTATCGTTAAGTTCACATTATTTTACATCTAAAACACGTATTTACAATACATTTGGGTGAATACAAAAAATAGAAAAAAAATTTGGGAAAAAATTTGGTAAAAAATGGTGATAATTCCGCTAATTATCGTTTAAAGTCATTTGTATTGAACTAATCATACTTTTTATATTTTTATCGTTAAGTTCACATTATTTTACATCTAAAACACGTATTTACAATACATTTGGGTGAATACAAAAAATAGAATAAAAATTTGGGAAAAAATTTGGTAAAAAATGGTGATAATTCCGCTAAATATCGTTTAAAGTCATTTGTATTGAACTAATCATACTTTTTATATTTTTATCGTTAAGTTCACATAATTTTACATCTAAAACACGTCTTTACAATACATTTGGGTGAATATAAAAGGTCGTAAAAAAATTTTGAAATACAGGTGATGAATCCGCAAAATATCGTCTTAAGTCATTTCTATTAAACTAATCATACTTTTTATATTTTTAACGTTAAGTTCACATAATTTTACATCAAAAACACGTCTTTACAATACATTTGGGTGAATACAAAAAATAGAAAAAAAATTTGGTAACAAATGGTGATAATTCCGCTAAATATCGTTTAAAGTCATTTGTATTGAACTAATCATACTTTTTATATTTTTATCGTTAAGTTCACATAATTTTACATCTAAAACACGTCTATTCAATACATTTGGGTGAATATAAAAGGTCGTAAAAAAATTTTGAAATACAGGTGATGAATCCGCTAAATATCGTCTTAAGTCATTTCTATAAATTTAATCATACTTTTTATATTTTTAACGTTAAGTTCACATAATTTTACATCTAAAACACGTCTTAACAATACATTTGGGTGAATATAAAAGGTCGTAAAAAAATTTTGGAAAAAATTTGGTAAAAAATGGTGATAATTCCGCTAAATATCGTTTTAAGTCATTTGTATTGAACTAATCATACTTTTTCTATTTTTATCGTTAAGTTCACATAATTTTACATCTAAAACACGTCTTTTCAATACATTTGGGTGAATACAAAAAATAGAATAAAAATTTGGGAAAAAATTTGGTAAAAAATGGTGATAATTCCGCTAAATATCGTTTAAAGTCATTTGTATTGAACTAATCATACTTTTTATATTTTTATCGTTAAGTTCACATAATTTTACATCTAAACCACGTCTTTACAATACATTTGGGTGAATATAAAAGGTCGTAAAAAAATTTTGAAATACAGGTGATGAATCCGCAAAATATCGTCTTAAGTCATTTCTATTAAACTAATCATACTTTTTATATTTTTAACGTTAAGTTCACATAATTTTACATCTAAAACACGTCTATTCAATACATTTGGGTGAATATAAAAGGTCGTAAAAAAATTTTGAAATACAGGTGATGAATCCGCTAAATATCGGCATAAGTCATTTCTATTAAGCTAATCATACTTTTTATATTTTTATCGTTAAGTTTACATTATTTTACATCTAAAACACGTCTTTACAATAAATTTGGGTGAATACAAAAAATAGAAAAAAAATTTGTAAAAAAATTTGGTAAAAAATGGTTATAATTCCGCTAAATATCGTTTAAAGTCATTTGTATTGATCTAATTATACTTTTTATAGTTTTATCGTTAAGCTCACATTATTTTACATCTAAGACGCGTCTATACAATACATTTGGGTGAATATAAAAGGTCGTAAAAAAATTTTGGAAAAAAAGGTGATGAATCCGATAAATATCGTCTAAATTCATTTGTATTGAACTAATCATACTTTTTATATTTTTATCGTTAAGTTCACATTATTTTACATCTAAAACACGTATTTACAATACATTTGGGTGAATACAAAAAATAGAAAAAAAATTTGGGAAAAAATTTGGTAAAAAATGGTGATAATTCCGCTAATTATCGTTTAAAGTCATTTGTATTGAACTAATCATACTTTTTATATTTTTATCGTTAAGTTCACATTATTTTACATCTAAAACACGTATTTACAATACATTTGGGTGAATATAAAAGGTCGTAAAAAAATTTTGAAATACAGGTGATGAATCCGCAAAATATCGTCTTAAGTCATTTCTATTAAACTAATCATACTTTTTATATTTTTAACGTTAAGTTCACATAATTTTACATCAAAAACACGTCTTTACAATACATTTGGGTGAATACAAAAAATAGAAAAAAAATTTGGTAACAAATGGTGATAATTCCGCTAAATATCGTTTAAAGTCATTTGTATTGAACTAATCATACTTTTTATATTTTTATCGTTAAGTTCACATAATTTTACATCTAAAACACGTCTATTCAATACATTTGGGTGAATATAAAAGGTCGTAAAAAAATTTTGAAATACAGGTGATGAATCCGCTAAATATCGTCTTAAGTCATTTCTATTAATTTAATCATACTTTTTATATTTTTAACGTTAAGTTCACATAATTTTACATCTAAAACACGTCTTAACAATAC